>NW_027096049.1:0-300000 GCF_040115645.1 Euwallacea fornicatus | reverse complement strand
ATGATGTGTTACGTCATGTTAAAGATCTCGTCGAGATGGTTCATTTGAGTCTTTGTTTAAGAAATTTGGAATTTAATTGCCGAAGTTATCGAGCTTCAAAGTGTGAAAAATCACAAAAACTGAATGTTTGAGTTCATAAAGTACTATTTTTCGTGGAAACTCAAGATGATACAGTCATGATGTGTTACGTCATGTTAAAGATCTCGTAGAGATGGTTCATTTGAGTCTTTGTTTACGAAATTTGGAATTTAATTGCCGAAGTTATCGAGCTTCAAAGTGTGAAAAATCACAAAAACTGAATGTTTGAGTTCATAAAGTACTATTTTTCTTGGAAACTCAAGATGATACAATCATGATGTGTTACGTCATGTTAAAGATCTCGTCGAGATGGTTCATTTGAGTCTTTGTTTAAGAAATTTGGAATTTAATTGCCGAAGTTATCGAGCTTCAAAGTGTGAAAAATCACAAAAACTGAATGTTTGAGCTCATAAAGTACTATTTTTCTTGGAAACTCAAGATGATACAATCATGATGTGTTACGTCATGTGAAAGATCTCATAGAGATGGTTCATTTGAGTCTTTGTTTAAGAAATTTGGAATTTAATTGCCGAAGTTATCGAGCTTCAAAGTGTGAAAAATCACAAAAACTGGATGTTTGAGCTCATAAAGTACTATTTTTCTTGGAAACTCAAGATGATACAATCATGATGTGTTACGTGATGTTAAAGATCTCGTCGAGATGGTTCATTTGAGTCTTTGTTTAAGAAATTTGGTCCTCATTGACCGAAGTTATCGAGCTTCAAAATGTGAAAAGTCACAAAAACTGTATGTTTGAGCTCATAAAGTACTATTTTTCTTGGAAACTCAAGTTGATACAATCATGATGTGTTACGTCATGTCAAAGATCTCGTCGAGATGGTTCATTTGAGTCTTTGTTTAAGAAATTTGGAATTTAATTGCCGAAGTTATCGAGCTTCAAAGTGTGAAAAATCACAAAAACTGAATGTTTGAGCTCATAAAGTACTATTTTTCGTGGAAACTCAAGATGATACAGTCATGATGTGTTACGTCATGTTAAAGATCTCGTAGAGATGGTTCATTTGAGTCTTTGTTTAAGAAATTTGGAATTTAATTGCCGAAGTTATCGAGCTTCAAAGTGTGAAAAATCACAAAAACTGAATGTTTGAGCTCATAAAGTACTATTTTTCTTGGAAACTCAAGATGATACAATCATGATGTGTTACGTCATGTTAAAGATCTCGTCGAGATGGTTCATTTGAGTTTTTGTTTAAGAAATGTGGTCCTCATTGAACGAAGTTATCGAGCTTCAAAATGTGAAAAGTTACAAATATTATATGTTTGAGCTCATAAAGTACTATTTTTCGTGGAAACTCAAGATGATACAATCATGATGTGTTACGTCATGTTAAAGATCTCGTCGAGATGGTTCATTTGAGTCTTTGTTTAAGAAATTTGGAATTTAATTGCCGAAGTTATCGAGCTTCAAAGTGTGAAAAATCACAAAAACTGGATGTTTGAGCTCATAAAGTACTATTTTTCTTGGAAACTCAAGATGATACAATCATGATGTGTTACGTCATGTTAAAGATCTCGTCGAGATGGTTCATTTGAGTCTTTGTTTAAGAAATTTGGTCCTCATTGACCGAAGTTATCGAGCTTCAAAATGTGAAAAGTCACAAAAATTGTAGGTTTGAGCTCATAAAGTACTATTTTTCATGGAAACTTAAGATGATACAATCATGATGTGTTACGTCATGTTAAAGATCTCGTCGAGATGGTTCATTTGAGTCTTTGTTTAAGAAATTTGGTCCTCATTGACCGAAGTTATCGAGCTTCAAAATGTGAAAAGTCACAAAAACTGTATGTTTGAGCTCATAAAGTACTATTTTTCTTGGAAACTCAAGTTGATACAATCATGATGTGTTACGTCATGTTAAAGATCTCGTCGAGATGGTTCATTTGAGTCTTTGTTTAAGAAATTTGGAATTTAATTGCCGAAGTTATCGAGCTTCAAAGTGTGAAAAATCACAAATATTATATGTTTGAGCTCATAAAGTACTATTTTTCGTGGAAACTCAAGATGATACAGTCATGATGTGTTACGTCATGTTAAAGATCTCGTAGAGATGGTTCATTTGAGTCTTTGTTTAAGAAATTTGGAATTTAATTGCCGAAGTTATCGAGCTTCAAAGTGTGAAAAATCACAAAAACTGAATGTTTGAGCTCATAAAGTACTATTTTTCTTGGAAACTCAAGATGATACAATCATGATGTGTTACGTCATGTTAAAGATCTCGTCGAGATGGTTCATTTGAGTCTTTGTTTAAGAAATGTGGTCCTCATTGAACGAAGTTATCGAGCTTCAAAATGTGAAAAGTTACAAATATTATATGTTTGAGCTCATAAAGTACTATTTTTCGTGGAAACTCAAGATGATACAATCATGATGTGTTACGTCATGTTAAAGATTTCGTCGAGATGGTTCATTTGAGTCTTTGTTTAAGAAATTTGGTCCTCATTGACTGAAGTTATCGAGCTTCAAAATGTGAAAAGTCACAAAAACTGTATGTTTGAGCTCATAAAGTACTATTTTTCTTGGAAACTCAAGTTGATACAATCATGATGTGTTACGTCATGTTAAAGATCTCGTAGAGATAGTTCATTTGAGTCTTTGTTTAAGAAATGTGGTCCTCATTGAACGAAGTTATCGAGCTTCAAAATGTGAAAAGTTACAAATATTATATGTTTGAGCTCATAAAGTACTATTTTTCGTGGAAACTCAAGATGATACAATCATGATGTGTTACGTCATGTTAAAGATTTCGTCGAGATGGTTCATTTGAGTCTTTGTTTAAGAAATTTGGAATTTAATTGCCGAAGTTATCGAGCTTCAAAGTGTGAAAAATCACAAAAACTGTATGTTTGAGCTCATAAAGTACTATTTTTCTTGGAAACTCAAGTTGATACAATCATGATGTGTTACGTCATGTTAAAGATCTCGTCGAGATGGTTCATTTGAGTCTTTGTTTAAGAAATTTGGATTTAATTGCCGAAGTTATCGAGCTTCAAAGTGTGAAAAATCACAAAAACTGTATGTTTGAGCTCATAAAGTACTATTTTTCGTGGAAACTCAAGATGATACAATCATGATGTGTTACGTCATGTTAAAGATCTCGTCGAGATGGTTCATTTGAGTCTTTGTTTAAGAAATTTGGAATTTAAGTGCCGAAGTTATCGAGCTTCAAAGTGTGAATAATCACAAAAACTGTATGTTTGAGCTCATAAAGTACTATTTTTCGTGGAAACTCAAGATGATACAGTCATGATGTGTTACGTCATGCTAAAGATCTCGTAGAGATGGTTCATTTGAGTCTTTGTTTAAGAAATTTGGATTTAATTGCCGAAGTTATCGAGCTTCAAATTGTGAATATTCACAAAAACTGAATGTTTGAGCTCATAAAGTACTATTTTTCTTGGAATCTCAAGATGATTCAATCATGATGTGTTACGTAATGTTAAAGATCTCGTCGAGATGGTTCATTTGAGTCTTTGTTTAAGAAATTTGGAATTTATTTGCCGAAGTTATCGAGCTTCAAAGTGTGAATAATCACAAAAACTGTATGTTTGAGCTCATAAAGTACTATTTTTCGTGGAAACTCAAGATGATACAGTCATGATGTGTTACGTCATGTTAAAGATCTCGTCGAGATGGTTCATTTGAGTCTTTGTTTAAGAAATTTGGAATTTAAGTGCCGAAGTTATCGAGCTTCAAAGTGTGAATAATCACAAAAACTGTATGTTTGAGCTCATAAAGTACTATTTTTCGTGGAAACTCAAGATGATACAGTCATGATGTGTTACGTCATGCTAAAGATCTCGTAGAGATGGTTCATTTGAGTCTTTGTTTAAGAAATTTGGATTTAATTGCCGAAGTTATCGAGCTTCATATTGTGAATATTCACAAAAACTGAATGTTTGAGCTCATAAAGTACTATTTTTCTTGGAATCTCAAGATGATTCAATCATGATGTGTTACGTAATGTTAAAGATCTCGTCGAGATGGTTCATTTGAGTCTTTGTTTAAGAAATTTGGAATTTATTTGCCGAAGTTATCGAGCTTCAAAGTGTGAATAATCACAAAAACTGTATGTTTGAGCTAATAAAGTACTATTTTTCATGGAAACTCAAGATGATACAATCATGATGTGTTACGTCATGTTAAAGATCTCGTCGAGATGGTTCATTTGAGTCTTTGTTTAAGAAATTTGGAATTTAAGTGCCGAAGTTATCGAGCTTCAAAGTGTGAAAAATCACAAAAACTGTATGTTTGAGCTCATAAAGTACTATTTTTCTTGGAAACTCAAGATGATACAATCATGATGTGTTACGTCATGTTAAAGATTTCGTCGAGATGGTTCATTTGAGTCTTTGTTTAAGAAATTTGGAATTTATTTGCCGAAGTTATCGAGCTTCAAAGTGTGAAAAATCACAAAAACTGTATGTTTGAGCTCATAAACTACTATTTTTCTTGGAAACTCAAGATGATACAATCATGATGTGTTACGTCATGTTAAAGATCTCGTCGAGATGGTTCATTTGAGTCTTTGTTTAAGAAATTTGGAATTTAATTGCCGAAGTTATCGAGCTTCAAAGTGTGAAAAATCACAAATATTATATGTTTGAGCTCATAAAGTACTATTTTTCGTGGAAACTCAAGATGATACAGTCATGATGTGTTACGTCATGTTAAAGATCTCGTAGAGATGGTTCATTTGAGTCTTTGTTTAAGAAATTTGGAATTTAATTGCCGAAGTTATCGAGCTTCAAAGTGTGAAAAATCACAAAAACTGAATGTTTGAGCTCATAAAGTACTATTTTTCTTGGAAACTCAAGATGATACAATCATGATGTGTTACGTCATGTTAAAGATCTCGTCGAGATGGTTCATTTGAGTCTTTGTTTAAGAAATGTGGTCCTCATTGAACGAAGTTATCGAGCTTCAAAATGTGAAAAGTTACAAATATTATATGTTTGAGCTCATAAAGTACTATTTTTCGTGGAAACTCAAGATGATACAATCATGATGTGTTACGTCATGTTAAAGATTTCGTCGAGATGGTTCATTTGAGTCTTTGTTTAAGAAATTTGGTCCTCATTGACTGAAGTTATCGAGCTTCAAAATGTGAAAAGTCACAAAAACTGTATGTTTGAGCTCATAAAGTACTATTTTTCTTGGAAACTCAAGTTGATACAATCATGATGTGTTACGTCATGTTAAAGATCTCGTCGAGATGGTTCATTTGAGTCTTTGTTTAAGAAATTTGGAATTTAATTGCCGAAGTTATCGAGCTTCAAAGTGTGAAAAATCACAAATATTATATGTTTGAGCTCATAAAGTACTATTTTTCGTGGAAACTCAAGATGATACAGTCATGATGTGTTACGTCATGTTAAAGATCTCGTAGAGATAGTTCATTTGAGTCTTTGTTTAAGAAATGTGGTCCTCATTGAACGAAGTTATCGAGCTTCAAAATGTGAAAAGTTACAAATATTATATGTTTGAGCTCATAAAGTACTATTTTTCGTGGAAACTCAAGATGATACAATCATGATGTGTTACGTCATGTTAAAGATTTCGTCGAGATGGTTCATTTGAGTCTTTGTTTAAGAAATTTGGAATTTAATTGCCGAAGTTATCGAGCTTCAAAGTGTGAAAAATCACAAAAACTGTATGTTTGAGCTCATAAAGTACTATTTTTCTTGGAAACTCAAGTTGATACAATCATGATGTGTTACGTCATGTTAAAGATCTCGTCGAGATGGTTCATTTGAGTTTTTGTTTAAGAAATGTGGTCCTCATTGAACGAAGTTATCGAGCTTCAAAATGTGAAAAGTTACAAATATTATATGTTTGAGCTCATAAAGTACTATTTTTCGTGGAAACTCAAGATGATACAATCATGATGTGTTACGTCATGTTAAAGATCTCGTCGAGATGGTTCATTTGAGTCTTTGTTTAAGAAATTTGGAATTTAATTGCCGAAGTTATCGAGCTTCAAAGTGTGAAAAATCACAAAAACTGGATGTTTGAGCTCATAAAGTACTATTTTTCTTGGAAACTCAAGATGATACAATCATGATGTGTTACGTCATGTTAAAGATCTCGTCGAGATGGTTCATTTGAGTCTTTGTTTAAGAAATTTGGTCCTCATTGACCGAAGTTATCGAGCTTCAAAATGTGAAAAGTCACAAAAATTGTAGGTTTGAGCTCATAAAGTACTATTTTTCATGGAAACTTAAGATGATACAATCATGATGTGTTACGTCATGTTAAAGATCTCGTCGAGATGGTTCATTTGAGTCTTTGTTTAAGAAATTTGGAATTTATTTGCCGAAGTTATCGAGCTTCAAAGTGTGAATAATCACAAAAACTGTATGTTTGAGCTCATAAAGTACTATTTTTCGTGGAAACTCAAGATGATACAGTCATGATGTGTTACGTCATGTTAAAGATCTCGTCGAGATGGTTCATTTGAGTCTTTGTTTAAGAAATTTGGAATTTAAGTGCCGAAGTTATCGAGCTTCAAAGTGTGAATAATCACAAAAACTGTATGTTTGAGCTCATAAAGTACTATTTTTCGTGGAAACTCAAGATGATACAGTCATGATGTGTTACGTCATGCTAAAGATCTCGTAGAGATGGTTCATTTGAGTCTTTGTTTAAGAAATTTGGATTTAATTGCCGAAGTTATCGAGCTTCAAATTGTGAATATTCACAAAAACTGAATGTTTGAGCTCATAAAGTACTATTTTTCTTGGAATCTCAAGATGATTCAATCATGATGTGTTACGTAATGTTAAAGATCTCGTCGAGATGGTTCATTTGAGTCTTTGTTTAAGAACTTTGGAATTTATTTGCCGAAGTTATCGAGCTTCAAAGTGTGAATAATCACAAAAACTGTATGTTTGAGCTCATAAAGTACTATTTTTCGTGGAAACTCAAGATGATACAGTCATGATGTGTTACGTCATGTTAAAGATCTCGTCGAGATGGTTCATTTGAGTCTTTGTTTAAGAAATTTGGAATTTAAGTGCCGAAGTTATCGAGCTTCAAAGTGTGAATAATCACAAAAACTGTATGTTTGAGCTCATAAAGTACTATTTTTCGTGGAAACTCAAGATGATACAGTCATGATGTGTTACGTCATGCTAAAGATCTCGTAGAGATGGTTCATTTGAGTCTTTGTTTAAGAAATTTGGATTTAATTGCCGAAGTTATCGAGCTTCAAATTGTGAATATTCACAAAAACTGAATGTTTGAGCTCATAAAGTACTATTTTTCTTGGAATCTCAAGATGATTCAATCATGATGTGTTACGTAATGTTAAAGATCTCGTCGAGATGGTTCATTTGAGTCTTTGTTTAAGAAATTTGGAATTTATTTGCCGAAGTTATCGAGCTTCAAAGTGTGAATAATCACAAAAACTGTATGTTTGAGCTAATAAAGTACTATTTTTCATGGAAACTCAAGATGATACAATCATGATGTGTTACGTCATGTTAAAGATCTCGTCGAGATGGTTCATTTGAGTCTTTGTTTAAGAAATTTGGAATTTAAGTGCCGAAGTTATCGAGCTTCAAAGTGTGAATAATCACAAAAACTGTATGTTTGAGCTCATAAAGTACTATTTTTCGTGGAAACTCAAGATGATACAGTCATGATGTGTTACGTCATGCTAAAGATCTCGTAGAGATGGTTCATTTGAGTCTTTGTTTAAGAAATTTGGATTTAATTGCCGAAGTTATCGAGCTTCAAATTGTGAATATTCACAAAAACTGAATGTTTGAGCTCATAAAGTACTATTTTTCTTGGAATCTCAAGATGATTCAATCATGATGTGTTACGTAATGTTAAAGATCTCGTCGAGATGGTTCATTTGAGTCTTTGTTTAAGAACTTTGGAATTTATTTGCCGAAGTTATCGAGCTTCAAAGTGTGAATAATCACAAAAACTGTATGTTTGAGCTCATAAAGTACTATTTTTCGTGGAAACTCAAGATGATACAGTCATGATGTGTTACGTCATGTTAAAGATCTCGTCGAGATGGTTCATTTGAGTCTTTGTTTAAGAAATTTGGAATTTAAGTGCCGAAGTTATCGAGCTTCAAAGTGTGAATAATCACAAAAACTGTATGTTTGAGCTCATAAAGTACTATTTTTCGTGGAAACTCAAGATGATACAGTCATGATGTGTTACGTCATGCTAAAGATCTCGTAGAGATGGTTCATTTGAGTCTTTGTTTAAGAAATTTGGATTTAATTGCCGAAGTTATCGAGCTTCAAATTGTGAATATTCACAAAAACTGAATGTTTGAGCTCATAAAGTACTATTTTTCTTGGAATCTCAAGATGATTCAATCATGATGTGTTACGTAATGTTAAAGATCTCGTCGAGATGGTTCATTTGAGTCTTTGTTTAAGAAATTTGGAATTTATTTGCCGAAGTTATCGAGCTTCAAAGTGTGAATAATCACAAAAACTGTATGTTTGAGCTAATAAAGTACTATTTTTCATGGAAACTCAAGATGATACAATCATGATGTGTTACGTCATGTTAAAGATCTCGTCGAGATGGTTCATTTGAGTCTTTGTTTAAGAAATTTGGAATTTAAGTGCCGAAGTTATCGAGCTTCAAAGTGTGAAAAATCACAAAAACTGTATGTTTGAGCTCATAAAGTACTATTTTTCTTGGAAACTCAAGATGATACAATCATGATGTGTTACGTCATGTTAAAGATTTCGTCGAGATGGTTCATTTGAGTCTTTGTTTAAGAAATTTGGAATTTATTTGCCGAAGTTATCGAGCTTCAAAGTGTGAAAAATCACAAAAACTGTATGTTTGAGCTCATAAACTACTATTTTTCTTGGAAACTCAAGATGATACAATCATGATGTGTTACGTCATGTTAAAGATCTCGTCGAGATGGTTCATTTGAGTCTTTGTTTAAGAAATTTGGAATTTAATTGCCGAAGTTATCGAGCTTCAAAGTGTGAAAAATCACAAATATTATATGTTTGAGCTCATAAAGTACTATTTTTCGTGGAAACTCAAGATGATACAGTCATGATGTGTTACGTCATGTTAAAGATCTCGTAGAGATGGTTCATTTGAGTCTTTGTTTAAGAAATTTGGAATTTAATTGCCGAAGTTATCGAGCTTCAAAGTGTGAAAAATCACAAAAACTGAATGTTTGAGCTCATAAAGTACTATTTTTCTTGGAAACTCAAGATGATACAATCATGATGTGTTACGTCATGTTAAAGATCTCGTCGAGATGGTTCATTTGAGTCTTTGTTTAAGAAATGTGGTCCTCATTGAACGAAGTTATCGAGCTTCAAAATGTGAAAAGTTACAAATATTATATGTTTGAGCTCATAAAGTACTATTTTTCGTGGAAACTCAAGATGATACAATCATGATGTGTTACGTCATGTTAAAGATTTCGTCGAGATGGTTCATTTGAGTCTTTGTTTAAGAAATTTGGAATTTAATTGCCGAAGTTATCGAGCTTCAAAGTGTGAAAAATCACAAAAACTGTATGTTTGAGCTCATAAAGTACTATTTTTCTTGGAAACTCAAGTTGATACAATCATGATGTGTTACGTCATGTTAAAGATCTCGTCGAGATGGTTCATTTGAGTTTTTGTTTAAGAAATGTGGTCCTCATTGAACGAAGTTATCGAGCTTCAAAATGTGAAAAGTTACAAATATTATATGTTTGAGCTCATAAAGTACTATTTTTCGTGGAAACTCAAGATGATACAATCATGATGTGTTACGTCATGTTAAAGATCTCGTCGAGATGGTTCATTTGAGTCTTTGTTTAAGAAATTTGGAATTTAATTGCCGAAGTTATCGAGCTTCAAAGTGTGAAAAATCACAAAAACTGGATGTTTGAGCTCATAAAGTACTATTTTTCTTGGAAACTCAAGATGATACAATCATGATGTGTTACGTCATGTTAAAGATCTCGTCGAGATGGTTCATTTGAGTCTTTGTTTAAGAAATTTGGTCCTCATTGACCGAAGTTATCGAGCTTCAAAATGTGAAAAGTCACAAAAATTGTAGGTTTGAGCTCATAAAGTACTATTTTTCATGGAAACTTAAGATGATACAATCATGATGTGTTACGTCATGTTAAAGATCTCGTCGAGATGGTTCATTTGAGTCTTTGTTTAAGAAATTTGGAATTTATTTGCCGAAGTTATCGAGCTTCAAAGTGTGAATAATCACAAAAACTGTATGTTTGAGCTCATAAAGTACTATTTTTCGTGGAAACTCAAGATGATACAGTCATGATGTGTTACGTCATGTTAAAGATCTCGTCGAGATGGTTCATTTGAGTCTTTGTTTAAGAAATTTGGAATTTAAGTGCCGAAGTTATCGAGCTTCAAAGTGTGAATAATCACAAAAACTGTATGTTTGAGCTCATAAAGTACTATTTTTCGTGGAAACTCAAGATGATACAGTCATGATGTGTTACGTCATGCTAAAGATCTCGTAGAGATGGTTCATTTGAGTCTTTGTTTAAGAAATTTGGATTTAATTGCCGAAGTTATCGAGCTTCAAATTGTGAATATTCACAAAAACTGAATGTTTGAGCTCATAAAGTACTATTTTTCTTGGAATCTCAAGATGATTCAATCATGATGTGTTACGTAATGTTAAAGATCTCGTCGAGATGGTTCATTTGAGTCTTTGTTTAAGAAATTTGGAATTTATTTGCCGAAGTTATCGAGCTTCAAAGTGTGAATAATCACAAAAACTGTATGTTTGAGCTAATAAAGTACTATTTTTCATGGAAACTCAAGATGATACAATCATGATGTGTTACGTCATGTTAAAGATCTCGTCGAGATGGTTCATTTGAGTCTTTGTTTAAGAAATTTGGAATTTAAGTGCCGAAGTTATCGAGCTTCAAAGTGTGAATAATCACAAAAACTGTATGTTTGAGCTCATAAAGTACTATTTTTCGTGGAAACTCAAGATGATACAGTCATGATGTGTTACGTCATGCTAAAGATCTCGTAGAGATGGTTCATTTGAGTCTTTGTTTAAGAAATTTGGATTTAATTGCCGAAGTTATCGAGCTTCAAATTGTGAATATTCACAAAAACTGAATGTTTGAGCTCATAAAGTACTATTTTTCTTGGAATCTCAAGATGATTCAATCATGATGTGTTACGTAATGTTAAAGATCTCGTCGAGATGGTTCATTTGAGTCTTTGTTTAAGAAATTTGGAATTTATTTGCCGAAGTTATCGAGCTTCAAAGTGTGAATAATCACAAAAACTGTATGTTTGAGCTAATAAAGTACTATTTTTCATGGAAACTCAAGATGATACAATCATGATGTGTTACGTCATGTTAAAGATCTCGTCGAGATGGTTCATTTGAGTCTTTGTTTAAGAAATTTGGAATTTAAGTGCCGAAGTTATCGAGCTTCAAAGTGTGAAAAATCACAAAAACTGTATGTTTGAGCTCATAAAGTACTATTTTTCTTGGAAACTCAAGATGATACAATCATGATGTGTTACGTCATGTTAAAGATTTCGTCGAGATGGTTCATTTGAGTCTTTGTTTAAGAAATTTGGAATTTATTTGCCGAAGTTATCGAGCTTCAAAGTGTGAAAAATCACAAAAACTGTATGTTTGAGCTCATAAACTACTATTTTTCTTGGAAACTCAAGATGATACAATCATGATGTGTTACGTAATGTTAAAGATCTCGTCGAGATGGTTCATTTGAGTCTTTGTTTAAGAACTTTGGAATTTATTTGCCGAAGTTATCGAGCTTCAAAGTGTGAAAAGTCACAAAAACTGTATGTTTGAGCTCATAAAGTACTATTTTTCTTGGAAACTCAAGTTGATACAATCATGATGTGTTACGTCATGTCAAAGATCTCGTCGAGATGGTTCATTTGAGTCTTTGTTTAAGAAATTTGGAATTTAATTGCCGAAGTTATCGAGCTTCAAAGTGTGAAAAATCACAAAAACTGAATGTTTGAGCTCATAAAGTACTATTTTTCGTGGAAACTCAAGATGATACAGTCATGATGTGTTACGTCATGTTAAAGATCTCGTAGAGATGGTTCATTTGAGTCTTTGTTTAAGAAATTTGGAATTTAATTGCCGAAGTTATCGAGCTTCAAAGTGTGAAAAATCACAAAAACTGAATGTTTGAGCTCATAAAGTACTATTTTTCTTGGAAACTCAAGATGATACAATCATGATGTGTTACGTCATGTTAAAGATCTCGTCGAGATGGTTCATTTGAGTTTTTGTTTAAGAAATGTGGTCCTCATTGAACGAAGTTATCGAGCTTCAAAATGTGAAAAGTTACAAATATTATATGTTTGAGCTCATAAAGTACTATTTTTCGTGGAAACTCAAGATGATACAATCATGATGTGTTACGTCATGTTAAAGATCTCGTCGAGATGGTTCATTTGAGTCTTTGTTTAAGAAATTTGGAATTTAATTGCCGAAGTTATCGAGCTTCAAAGTGTGAAAAATCACAAAAACTGGATGTTTGAGCTCATAAAGTACTATTTTTCTTGGAAACTCAAGATGATACAATCATGATGTGTTACGTCATGTTAAAGATCTCGTCGAGATGGTTCATTTGAGTCTTTGTTTAAGAAATTTGGTCCTCATTGACCGAAGTTATCGAGCTTCAAAATGTGAAAAGTCACAAAAATTGTAGGTTTGAGCTCATAAAGTACTATTTTTCATGGAAACTTAAGATGATACAATCATGATGTGTTACGTCATGTTAAAGATCTCGTCGAGATGGTTCATTTGAGTCTTTGTTTAAGAAATTTGGTCCTCATTGACCGAAGTTATCGAGCTTCAAAATGTGAAAAGTCACAAAAACTGTATGTTTGAGCTCATAAAGTACTATTTTTCTTGGAAACTCAAGTTGATACAATCATGATGTGTTACGTCATGTTAAAGATCTCGTCGAGATGGTTCATTTGAGTCTTTGTTTAAGAAATTTGGAATTTAATTGCCGAAGTTATCGAGCTTCAAAGTGTGAAAAATCACAAATATTATATGTTTGAGCTCATAAAGTACTATTTTTCGTGGAAACTCAAGATGATACAGTCATGATGTGTTACGTCATGTTAAAGATCTCGTAGAGATGGTTCATTTGAGTCTTTGTTTAAGAAATTTGGAATTTAATTGCCGAAGTTATCGAGCTTCAAAGTGTGAAAAATCACAAAAACTGAATGTTTGAGCTCATAAAGTACTATTTTTCTTGGAAACTCAAGATGATACAATCATGATGTGTTACGTCATGTTAAAGATCTCGTCGAGATGGTTCATTTGAGTCTTTGTTTAAGAAATGTGGTCCTCATTGAACGAAGTTATCGAGCTTCAAAATGTGAAAAGTTACAAATATTATATGTTTGAGCTCATAAAGTACTATTTTTCGTGGAAACTCAAGATGATACAATCATGATGTGTTACGTCATGTTAAAGATTTCGTCGAGATGGTTCATTTGAGTCTTTGTTTAAGAAATTTGGTCCTCATTGACTGAAGTTATCGAGCTTCAAAATGTGAAAAGTCACAAAAACTGTATGTTTGAGCTCATAAAGTACTATTTTTCTTGGAAACTCAAGTTGATACAATCATGATGTGTTACGTCATGTTAAAGATCTCGTAGAGATAGTTCATTTGAGTCTTTGTTTAAGAAATGTGGTCCTCATTGAACGAAGTTATCGAGCTTCAAAATGTGAAAAGTTACAAATATTATATGTTTGAGCTCATAAAGTACTATTTTTCGTGGAAACTCAAGATGATACAATCATGATGTGTTACGTCATGTTAAAGATTTCGTCGAGATGGTTCATTTGAGTCTTTGTTTAAGAAATTTGGAATTTAATTGCCGAAGTTATCGAGCTTCAAAGTGTGAAAAATCACAAAAACTGTATGTTTGAGCTCATAAAGTACTATTTTTCTTGGAAACTCAAGTTGATACAATCATGATGTGTTACGTCATGTTAAAGATCTCGTCGAGATGGTTCATTTGAGTCTTTGTTTAAGAAATTTGGATTTAATTGCCGAAGTTATCGAGCTTCAAAGTGTGAAAAATCACAAAAACTGTATGTTTGAGCTCATAAAGTACTATTTTTCGTGGAAACTCAAGATGATACAATCATGATGTGTTACGTCATGTTAAAGATCTCGTCGAGATGGTTCATTTGAGTCTTTGTTTAAGAAATTTGGAATTTAAGTGCCGAAGTTATCGAGCTTCAAAGTGTGAATAATCACAAAAACTGTATGTTTGAGCTCATAAAGTACTATTTTTCGTGGAAACTCAAGATGATACAGTCATGATGTGTTACGTCATGCTAAAGATCTCGTAGAGATGGTTCATTTGAGTCTTTGTTTAAGAAATTTGGATTTAATTGCCGAAGTTATCGAGCTTCAAATTGTGAATATTCACAAAAACTGAATGTTTGAGCTCATAAAGTACTATTTTTCTTGGAATCTCAAGATGATTCAATCATGATGTGTTACGTAATGTTAAAGATCTCGTCGAGATGGTTCATTTGAGTCTTTGTTTAAGAAATTTGGAATTTATTTGCCGAAGTTATCGAGCTTCAAAGTGTGAATAATCACAAAAACTGTATGTTTGAGCTCATAAAGTACTATTTTTCGTGGAAACTCAAGATGATACAGTCATGATGTGTTACGTCATGTTAAAGATCTCGTCGAGATGGTTCATTTGAGTCTTTGTTTAAGAAATTTGGAATTTAAGTGCCGAAGTTATCGAGCTTCAAAGTGTGAATAATCACAAAAACTGTATGTTTGAGCTCATAAAGTACTATTTTTCGTGGAAACTCAAGATGATACAGTCATGATGTGTTACGTCATGCTAAAGATCTCGTAGAGATGGTTCATTTGAGTCTTTGTTTAAGAAATTTGGATTTAATTGCCGAAGTTATCGAGCTTCATATTGTGAATATTCACAAAAACTGAATGTTTGAGCTCATAAAGTACTATTTTTCTTGGAATCTCAAGATGATTCAATCATGATGTGTTACGTAATGTTAAAGATCTCGTCGAGATGGTTCATTTGAGTCTTTGTTTAAGAAATTTGGAATTTATTTGCCGAAGTTATCGAGCTTCAAAGTGTGAATAATCACAAAAACTGTATGTTTGAGCTAATAAAGTACTATTTTTCATGGAAACTCAAGATGATACAATCATGATGTGTTACGTCATGTTAAAGATCTCGTCGAGATGGTTCATTTGAGTCTTTGTTTAAGAAATTTGGAATTTAAGTGCCGAAGTTATCGAGCTTCAAAGTGTGAAAAATCACAAAAACTGTATGTTTGAGCTCATAAAGTACTATTTTTCTTGGAAACTCAAGATGATACAATCATGATGTGTTACGTCATGTTAAAGATTTCGTCGAGATGGTTCATTTGAGTCTTTGTTTAAGAAATTTGGAATTTATTTGCCGAAGTTATCGAGCTTCAAAGTGTGAAAAATCACAAAAACTGTATGTTTGAGCTCATAAACTACTATTTTTCTTGGAAACTCAAGATGATACAATCATGATGTGTTACGTCATGTTAAAGATCTCGTCGAGATGGTTCATTTGAGTCTTTGTTTAAGAAATTTGGAATTTAATTGCCGAAGTTATCGAGCTTCAAAGTGTGAAAAATCACAAATATTATATGTTTGAGCTCATAAAGTACTATTTTTCGTGGAAACTCAAGATGATACAGTCATGATGTGTTACGTCATGTTAAAGATCTCGTAGAGATGGTTCATTTGAGTCTTTGTTTAAGAAATTTGGAATTTAATTGCCGAAGTTATCGAGCTTCAAAGTGTGAAAAATCACAAAAACTGAATGTTTGAGCTCATAAAGTACTATTTTTCTTGGAAACTCAAGATGATACAATCATGATGTGTTACGTCATGTTAAAGATCTCGTCGAGATGGTTCATTTGAGTCTTTGTTTAAGAAATGTGGTCCTCATTGAACGAAGTTATCGAGCTTCAAAATGTGAAAAGTTACAAATATTATATGTTTGAGCTCATAAAGTACTATTTTTCGTGGAAACTCAAGATGATACAATCATGATGTGTTACGTCATGTTAAAGATTTCGTCGAGATGGTTCATTTGAGTCTTTGTTTAAGAAATTTGGTCCTCATTGACTGAAGTTATCGAGCTTCAAAATGTGAAAAGTCACAAAAACTGTATGTTTGAGCTCATAAAGTACTATTTTTCTTGGAAACTCAAGTTGATACAATCATGATGTGTTACGTCATGTTAAAGATCTCGTCGAGATGGTTCATTTGAGTCTTTGTTTAAGAAATTTGGAATTTAATTGCCGAAGTTATCGAGCTTCAAAGTGTGAAAAATCACAAATATTATATGTTTGAGCTCATAAAGTACTATTTTTCGTGGAAACTCAAGATGATACAGTCATGATGTGTTACGTCATGTTAAAGATCTCGTAGAGATAGTTCATTTGAGTCTTTGTTTAAGAAATGTGGTCCTCATTGAACGAAGTTATCGAGCTTCAAAATGTGAAAAGTTACAAATATTATATGTTTGAGCTCATAAAGTACTATTTTTCGTGGAAACTCAAGATGATACAATCATGATGTGTTACGTCATGTTAAAGATTTCGTCGAGATGGTTCATTTGAGTCTTTGTTTAAGAAATTTGGAATTTAATTGCCGAAGTTATCGAGCTTCAAAGTGTGAAAAATCACAAAAACTGTATGTTTGAGCTCATAAAGTACTATTTTTCTTGGAAACTCAAGTTGATACAATCATGATGTGTTACGTCATGTTAAAGATCTCGTCGAGATGGTTCATTTGAGTTTTTGTTTAAGAAATGTGGTCCTCATTGAACGAAGTTATCGAGCTTCAAAATGTGAAAAGTTACAAATATTATATGTTTGAGCTCATAAAGTACTATTTTTCGTGGAAACTCAAGATGATACAATCATGATGTGTTACGTCATGTTAAAGATCTCGTCGAGATGGTTCATTTGAGTCTTTGTTTAAGAAATTTGGAATTTAATTGCCGAAGTTATCGAGCTTCAAAGTGTGAAAAATCACAAAAACTGGATGTTTGAGCTCATAAAGTACTATTTTTCTTGGAAACTCAAGATGATACAATCATGATGTGTTACGTCATGTTAAAGATCTCGTCGAGATGGTTCATTTGAGTCTTTGTTTAAGAAATTTGGTCCTCATTGACCGAAGTTATCGAGCTTCAAAATGTGAAAAGTCACAAAAATTGTAGGTTTGAGCTCATAAAGTACTATTTTTCATGGAAACTTAAGATGATACAATCATGATGTGTTACGTCATGTTAAAGATCTCGTCGAGATGGTTCATTTGAGTCTTTGTTTAAGAAATTTGGAATTTATTTGCCGAAGTTATCGAGCTTCAAAGTGTGAATAATCACAAAAACTGTATGTTTGAGCTCATAAAGTACTATTTTTCGTGGAAACTCAAGATGATACAGTCATGATGTGTTACGTCATGTTAAAGATCTCGTCGAGATGGTTCATTTGAGTCTTTGTTTAAGAAATTTGGAATTTAAGTGCCGAAGTTATCGAGCTTCAAAGTGTGAATAATCACAAAAACTGTATGTTTGAGCTCATAAAGTACTATTTTTCGTGGAAACTCAAGATGATACAGTCATGATGTGTTACGTCATGCTAAAGATCTCGTAGAGATGGTTCATTTGAGTCTTTGTTTAAGAAATTTGGATTTAATTGCCGAAGTTATCGAGCTTCAAATTGTGAATATTCACAAAAACTGAATGTTTGAGCTCATAAAGTACTATTTTTCTTGGAATCTCAAGATGATTCAATCATGATGTGTTACGTAATGTTAAAGATCTCGTCGAGATGGTTCATTTGAGTCTTTGTTTAAGAACTTTGGAATTTATTTGCCGAAGTTATCGAGCTTCAAAGTGTGAATAATCACAAAAACTGTATGTTTGAGCTCATAAAGTACTATTTTTCGTGGAAACTCAAGATGATACAGTCATGATGTGTTACGTCATGTTAAAGATCTCGTCGAGATGGTTCATTTGAGTCTTTGTTTAAGAAATTTGGAATTTAAGTGCCGAAGTTATCGAGCTTCAAAGTGTGAATAATCACAAAAACTGTATGTTTGAGCTCATAAAGTACTATTTTTCGTGGAAACTCAAGATGATACAGTCATGATGTGTTACGTCATGCTAAAGATCTCGTAGAGATGGTTCATTTGAGTCTTTGTTTAAGAAATTTGGATTTAATTGCCGAAGTTATCGAGCTTCAAATTGTGAATATTCACAAAAACTGAATGTTTGAGCTCATAAAGTACTATTTTTCTTGGAATCTCAAGATGATTCAATCATGATGTGTTACGTAATGTTAAAGATCTCGTCGAGATGGTTCATTTGAGTCTTTGTTTAAGAAATTTGGAATTTATTTGCCGAAGTTATCGAGCTTCAAAGTGTGAATAATCACAAAAACTGTATGTTTGAGCTAATAAAGTACTATTTTTCATGGAAACTCAAGATGATACAATCATGATGTGTTACGTCATGTTAAAGATCTCGTCGAGATGGTTCATTTGAGTCTTTGTTTAAGAAATTTGGAATTTAAGTGCCGAAGTTATCGAGCTTCAAAGTGTGAATAATCACAAAAACTGTATGTTTGAGCTCATAAAGTACTATTTTTCGTGGAAACTCAAGATGATACAGTCATGATGTGTTACGTCATGCTAAAGATCTCGTAGAGATGGTTCATTTGAGTCTTTGTTTAAGAAATTTGGATTTAATTGCCGAAGTTATCGAGCTTCAAATTGTGAATATTCACAAAAACTGAATGTTTGAGCTCATAAAGTACTATTTTTCTTGGAATCTCAAGATGATTCAATCATGATGTGTTACGTAATGTTAAAGATCTCGTCGAGATGGTTCATTTGAGTCTTTGTTTAAGAACTTTGGAATTTATTTGCCGAAGTTATCGAGCTTCAAAGTGTGAAAAATCACAAAAACTGAATGTTTGAGCTCATAAAGTACTATTTTTCTTGGAAACTCAAGATGATACAATCATGATGTGTTACGTCATGTTAAAGATCTCGTCGAGATGGTTCATTTGAGTCTTTGTTTAAGAAATGTGGTCCTCATTGAACGAAGTTATCGAGCTTCAAAATGTGAAAAGTTACAAATATTATATGTTTGAGCTCATAAAGTACTATTTTTCGTGGAAACTCAAGATGATACAATCATGATGTGTTACGTCATGTTAAAGATTTCGTCGAGATGGTTCATTTGAGTCTTTGTTTAAGAAATTTGGTCCTCATTGACTGAAGTTATCGAGCTTCAAAATGTGAAAAGTCACAAAAACTGTATGTTTGAGCTCATAAAGTACTATTTTTCTTGGAAACTCAAGTTGATACAATCATGATGTGTTACGTCATGTTAAAGATCTCGTCGAGATGGTTCATTTGAGTCTTTGTTTAAGAAATTTGGAATTTAATTGCCGAAGTTATCGAGCTTCAAAGTGTGAAAAATCACAAATATTATATGTTTGAGCTCATAAAGTACTATTTTTCGTGGAAACTCAAGATGATACAGTCATGATGTGTTACGTCATGTTAAAGATCTCGTAGAGATAGTTCATTTGAGTCTTTGTTTAAGAAATGTGGTCCTCATTGAACGAAGTTATCGAGCTTCAAAATGTGAAAAGTTACAAATATTATATGTTTGAGCTCATAAAGTACTATTTTTCGTGGAAACTCAAGATGATACAATCATGATGTGTTACGTCATGTTAAAGATTTCGTCGAGATGGTTCATTTGAGTCTTTGTTTAAGAAATTTGGAATTTAATTGCCGAAGTTATCGAGCTTCAAAGTGTGAAAAATCACAAAAACTGTATGTTTGAGCTCATAAAGTACTATTTTTCTTGGAAACTCAAGTTGATACAATCATGATGTGTTACGTCATGTTAAAGATCTCGTCGAGATGGTTCATTTGAGTTTTTGTTTAAGAAATGTGGTCCTCATTGAACGAAGTTATCGAGCTTCAAAATGTGAAAAGTTACAAATATTATATGTTTGAGCTCATAAAGTACTATTTTTCGTGGAAACTCAAGATGATACAATCATGATGTGTTACGTCATGTTAAAGATCTCGTCGAGATGGTTCATTTGAGTCTTTGTTTAAGAAATTTGGAATTTAATTGCCGAAGTTATCGAGCTTCAAAGTGTGAAAAATCACAAAAACTGGATGTTTGAGCTCATAAAGTACTATTTTTCTTGGAAACTCAAGATGATACAATCATGATGTGTTACGTCATGTTAAAGATCTCGTCGAGATGGTTCATTTGAGTCTTTGTTTAAGAAATTTGGTCCTCATTGACCGAAGTTATCGAGCTTCAAAATGTGAAAAGTCACAAAAATTGTAGGTTTGAGCTCATAAAGTACTATTTTTCATGGAAACTTAAGATGATACAATCATGATGTGTTACGTCATGTTAAAGATCTCGTCGAGATGGTTCATTTGAGTCTTTGTTTAAGAAATTTGGAATTTATTTGCCGAAGTTATCGAGCTTCAAAGTGTGAATAATCACAAAAACTGTATGTTTGAGCTCATAAAGTACTATTTTTCGTGGAAACTCAAGATGATACAGTCATGATGTGTTACGTCATGTTAAAGATCTCGTCGAGATGGTTCATTTGAGTCTTTGTTTAAGAAATTTGGAATTTAAGTGCCGAAGTTATCGAGCTTCAAAGTGTGAATAATCACAAAAACTGTATGTTTGAGCTCATAAAGTACTATTTTTCGTGGAAACTCAAGATGATACAGTCATGATGTGTTACGTCATGCTAAAGATCTCGTAGAGATGGTTCATTTGAGTCTTTGTTTAAGAAATTTGGATTTAATTGCCGAAGTTATCGAGCTTCAAATTGTGAATATTCACAAAAACTGAATGTTTGAGCTCATAAAGTACTATTTTTCTTGGAATCTCAAGATGATTCAATCATGATGTGTTACGTAATGTTAAAGATCTCGTCGAGATGGTTCATTTGAGTCTTTGTTTAAGAACTTTGGAATTTATTTGCCGAAGTTATCGAGCTTCAAAGTGTGAATAATCACAAAAACTGTATGTTTGAGCTCATAAAGTACTATTTTTCGTGGAAACTCAAGATGATACAGTCATGATGTGTTACGTCATGTTAAAGATCTCGTCGAGATGGTTCATTTGAGTCTTTGTTTAAGAAATTTGGAATTTAAGTGCCGAAGTTATCGAGCTTCAAAGTGTGAATAATCACAAAAACTGTATGTTTGAGCTCATAAAGTACTATTTTTCGTGGAAACTCAAGATGATACAGTCATGATGTGTTACGTCATGCTAAAGATCTCGTAGAGATGGTTCATTTGAGTCTTTGTTTAAGAAATTTGGATTTAATTGCCGAAGTTATCGAGCTTCAAATTGTGAATATTCACAAAAACTGAATGTTTGAGCTCATAAAGTACTATTTTTCTTGGAATCTCAAGATGATTCAATCATGATGTGTTACGTAATGTTAAAGATCTCGTCGAGATGGTTCATTTGAGTCTTTGTTTAAGAAATTTGGAATTTATTTGCCGAAGTTATCGAGCTTCAAAGTGTGAATAATCACAAAAACTGTATGTTTGAGCTAATAAAGTACTATTTTTCATGGAAACTCAAGATGATACAATCATGATGTGTTACGTCATGTTAAAGATCTCGTCGAGATGGTTCATTTGAGTCTTTGTTTAAGAAATTTGGAATTTAAGTGCCGAAGTTATCGAGCTTCAAAGTGTGAATAATCACAAAAACTGTATGTTTGAGCTCATAAAGTACTATTTTTCGTGGAAACTCAAGATGATACAGTCATGATGTGTTACGTCATGCTAAAGATCTCGTAGAGATGGTTCATTTGAGTCTTTGTTTAAGAAATTTGGATTTAATTGCCGAAGTTATCGAGCTTCAAATTGTGAATATTCACAAAAACTGAATGTTTGAGCTCATAAAGTACTATTTTTCTTGGAATCTCAAGATGATTCAATCATGATGTGTTACGTAATGTTAAAGAT
The DNA here is from genome assembly GCF_040115645.1 of Euwallacea fornicatus. Lineage (NCBI taxonomy): Eukaryota > Metazoa > Arthropoda > Insecta > Coleoptera > Curculionidae > Euwallacea > Euwallacea fornicatus. The sequence continues at coordinate 277,816 of NW_027096049.1, read as the reverse complement.
CTCGTCGAGATGGTTCATTTGAGTCTTTGTTTAAGAACTTTGGAATTTATTTGCCGAAGTTATCGAGCTTCAAAGTGTGAATAATCACAAAAACTGTATGTTTGAGCTCATAAAGTACTATTTTTCGTGGAAACTCAAGATGATACAGTCATGATGTGTTACGTCATGTTAAAGATCTCGTCGAGATGGTTCATTTGAGTCTTTGTTTAAGAAATTTGGAATTTAAGTGCCGAAGTTATCGAGCTTCAAAGTGTGAATAATCACAAAAACTGTATGTTTGAGCTCATAAAGTACTATTTTTCGTGGAAACTCAAGATGATACAGTCATGATGTGTTACGTCATGCTAAAGATCTCGTAGAGATGGTTCATTTGAGTCTTTGTTTAAGAAATTTGGATTTAATTGCCGAAGTTATCGAGCTTCAAATTGTGAATATTCACAAAAACTGAATGTTTGAGCTCATAAAGTACTATTTTTCTTGGAATCTCAAGATGATTCAATCATGATGTGTTACGTAATGTTAAAGATCTCGTCGAGATGGTTCATTTGAGTCTTTGTTTAAGAAATTTGGAATTTATTTGCCGAAGTTATCGAGCTTCAAAGTGTGAATAATCACAAAAACTGTATGTTTGAGCTAATAAAGTACTATTTTTCATGGAAACTCAAGATGATACAATCATGATGTGTTACGTCATGTTAAAGATCTCGTCGAGATGGTTCATTTGAGTCTTTGTTTAAGAAATTTGGAATTTAAGTGCCGAAGTTATCGAGCTTCAAAGTGTGAAAAATCACAAAAACTGTATGTTTGAGCTCATAAAGTACTATTTTTCTTGGAAACTCAAGATGATACAATCATGATGTGTTACGTCATGTTAAAGATTTCGTCGAGATGGTTCATTTGAGTCTTTGTTTAAGAAATTTGGAATTTATTTGCCGAAGTTATCGAGCTTCAAAGTGTGAAAAATCACAAAAACTGTATGTTTGAGCTCATAAACTACTATTTTTCTTGGAAACTCAAGATGATACAATCATGATGTGTTACGTCATGTTAAAGATCTCGTCGAGATGGTTCATTTGAGTCTTTGTTTAAGAAATTTGGAATTTAATTGCCGAAGTTATCGAGCTTCAAAGTGTGAAAAATCACAAATATTATATGTTTGAGCTCATAAAGTACTATTTTTCGTGGAAACTCAAGATGATACAGTCATGATGTGTTACGTCATGTTAAAGATCTCGTAGAGATGGTTCATTTGAGTCTTTGTTTAAGAAATTTGGAATTTAATTGCCGAAGTTATCGAGCTTCAAAGTGTGAAAAATCACAAAAACTGAATGTTTGAGCTCATAAAGTACTATTTTTCTTGGAAACTCAAGATGATACAATCATGATGTGTTACGTCATGTTAAAGATCTCGTCGAGATGGTTCATTTGAGTCTTTGTTTAAGAAATGTGGTCCTCATTGAACGAAGTTATCGAGCTTCAAAATGTGAAAAGTTACAAATATTATATGTTTGAGCTCATAAAGTACTATTTTTCGTGGAAACTCAAGATGATACAATCATGATGTGTTACGTCATGTTAAAGATTTCGTCGAGATGGTTCATTTGAGTCTTTGTTTAAGAAATTTGGAATTTAATTGCCGAAGTTATCGAGCTTCAAAGTGTGAAAAATCACAAAAACTGTATGTTTGAGCTCATAAAGTACTATTTTTCTTGGAAACTCAAGTTGATACAATCATGATGTGTTACGTCATGTTAAAGATCTCGTCGAGATGGTTCATTTGAGTTTTTGTTTAAGAAATGTGGTCCTCATTGAACGAAGTTATCGAGCTTCAAAATGTGAAAAGTTACAAATATTATATGTTTGAGCTCATAAAGTACTATTTTTCGTGGAAACTCAAGATGATACAATCATGATGTGTTACGTCATGTTAAAGATCTCGTCGAGATGGTTCATTTGAGTCTTTGTTTAAGAAATTTGGAATTTAATTGCCGAAGTTATCGAGCTTCAAAGTGTGAAAAATCACAAAAACTGGATGTTTGAGCTCATAAAGTACTATTTTTCTTGGAAACTCAAGATGATACAATCATGATGTGTTACGTCATGTTAAAGATCTCGTCGAGATGGTTCATTTGAGTCTTTGTTTAAGAAATTTGGTCCTCATTGACCGAAGTTATCGAGCTTCAAAATGTGAAAAGTCACAAAAATTGTAGGTTTGAGCTCATAAAGTACTATTTTTCATGGAAACTTAAGATGATACAATCATGATGTGTTACGTCATGTTAAAGATCTCGTCGAGATGGTTCATTTGAGTCTTTGTTTAAGAAATTTGGAATTTATTTGCCGAAGTTATCGAGCTTCAAAGTGTGAATAATCACAAAAACTGTATGTTTGAGCTCATAAAGTACTATTTTTCGTGGAAACTCAAGATGATACAGTCATGATGTGTTACGTCATGTTAAAGATCTCGTCGAGATGGTTCATTTGAGTCTTTGTTTAAGAAATTTGGAATTTAAGTGCCGAAGTTATCGAGCTTCAAAGTGTGAATAATCACAAAAACTGTATGTTTGAGCTCATAAAGTACTATTTTTCGTGGAAACTCAAGATGATACAGTCATGATGTGTTACGTCATGCTAAAGATCTCGTAGAGATGGTTCATTTGAGTCTTTGTTTAAGAAATTTGGATTTAATTGCCGAAGTTATCGAGCTTCAAATTGTGAATATTCACAAAAACTGAATGTTTGAGCTCATAAAGTACTATTTTTCTTGGAATCTCAAGATGATTCAATCATGATGTGTTACGTAATGTTAAAGATCTCGTCGAGATGGTTCATTTGAGTCTTTGTTTAAGAAATTTGGAATTTATTTGCCGAAGTTATCGAGCTTCAAAGTGTGAATAATCACAAAAACTGTATGTTTGAGCTAATAAAGTACTATTTTTCATGGAAACTCAAGATGATACAATCATGATGTGTTACGTCATGTTAAAGATCTCGTCGAGATGGTTCATTTGAGTCTTTGTTTAAGAAATTTGGAATTTAAGTGCCGAAGTTATCGAGCTTCAAAGTGTGAATAATCACAAAAACTGTATGTTTGAGCTCATAAAGTACTATTTTTCGTGGAAACTCAAGATGATACAGTCATGATGTGTTACGTCATGCTAAAGATCTCGTAGAGATGGTTCATTTGAGTCTTTGTTTAAGAAATTTGGATTTAATTGCCGAAGTTATCGAGCTTCAAATTGTGAATATTCACAAAAACTGAATGTTTGAGCTCATAAAGTACTATTTTTCTTGGAATCTCAAGATGATTCAATCATGATGTGTTACGTAATGTTAAAGATCTCGTCGAGATGGTTCATTTGAGTCTTTGTTTAAGAAATTTGGAATTTATTTGCCGAAGTTATCGAGCTTCAAAGTGTGAATAATCACAAAAACTGTATGTTTGAGCTAATAAAGTACTATTTTTCATGGAAACTCAAGATGATACAATCATGATGTGTTACGTCATGTTAAAGATCTCGTCGAGATGGTTCATTTGAGTCTTTGTTTAAGAAATTTGGAATTTAAGTGCCGAAGTTATCGAGCTTCAAAGTGTGAAAAATCACAAAAACTGTATGTTTGAGCTCATAAAGTACTATTTTTCTTGGAAACTCAAGATGATACAATCATGATGTGTTACGTCATGTTAAAGATTTCGTCGAGATGGTTCATTTGAGTCTTTGTTTAAGAAATTTGGAATTTATTTGCCGAAGTTATCGAGCTTCAAAGTGTGAAAAATCACAAAAACTGTATGTTTGAGCTCATAAACTACTATTTTTCTTGGAAACTCAAGATGATACAATCATGATGTGTTACGTCATGTTAAAGATCTCGTCGAAATGGTTCATTTGAGTCTTTGTTTAAGAAATTTGGTCCTCATTGACCGAAGTTATCGAGCTTCAAAATGTGAAAAGTCACAAAAATTGTAGGTTTGAGCTCATAAAGTACTATTTTTCTTGGAAACTCAAGATGATACAATCATGATGTGTTACGTCATGTTAAAGATCTCGTCGAGATGGTTCATTTGAGTCTTTGTTTAAGAAATTTGGAATTTAATTGCCGACGTTATCGAGCTTCAAAGTGTGAAAAATCACAAAAACTGAATGTTTGAGTTCATAAAGTACTATTTTTCTTGGAAACTCAAGATGATACAATCATGATGTGTTACGTCATGTTAAAGATCTCGTCGAGATGGTTCATTTGAGTCTTTGTTTAAGAAATTTGGAATTTAATTGCCGAAGTTATCGAGCTTCAAAGTGTGAAAAATCACAAAAACTGAATGTTTGAGTTCATAAAGTACTATTTTTCGTGGAAACTCAAGATGATACAGTCATGATGTGTTACGTCATGTTAAAGATCTCGTAGAGATGGTTCATTTGAGTCTTTGTTTACGAAATTTGGAATTTAATTGCCGAAGTTATCGAGCTTCAAAGTGTGAAAAATCACAAAAACTGAATGTTTGAGTTCATAAAGTACTATTTTTCTTGGAAACTCAAGATGATACAATCATGATGTGTTACGTCATGTTAAAGATCTCGTCGAGATGGTTCATTTGAGTCTTTGTTTAAGAAATTTGGAATTTAATTGCCGAAGTTATCGAGCTTCAAAGTGTGAAAAATCACAAAAACTGAATGTTTGAGCTCATAAAGTACTATTTTTCTTGGAAACTCAAGATGATACAATCATGATGTGTTACGTCATGTGAAAGATCTCATAGAGATGGTTCATTTGAGTCTTTGTTTAAGAAATTTGGAATTTAATTGCCGAAGTTATCGAGCTTCAAAGTGTGAAAAATCACAAAAACTGGATGTTTGAGCTCATAAAGTACTATTTTTCTTGGAAACTCAAGATGATACAATCATGATGTGTTACGTGATGTTAAAGATCTCGTCGAGATGGTTCATTTGAGTCTTTGTTTAAGAAATTTGGTCCTCATTGACCGAAGTTATCGAGCTTCAAAATGTGAAAAGTCACAAAAACTGTATGTTTGAGCTCATAAAGTACTATTTTTCTTGGAAACTCAAGTTGATACAATCATGATGTGTTACGTCATGTCAAAGATCTCGTCGAGATGGTTCATTTGAGTCTTTGTTTAAGAAATTTGGAATTTAATTGCCGAAGTTATCGAGCTTCAAAGTGTGAAAAATCACAAAAACTGAATGTTTGAGCTCATAAAGTACTATTTTTCGTGGAAACTCAAGATGATACAGTCATGATGTGTTACGTCATGTTAAAGATCTCGTAGAGATGGTTCATTTGAGTCTTTGTTTAAGAAATTTGGAATTTAATTGCCGAAGTTATCGAGCTTCAAAGTGTGAAAAATCACAAAAACTGAATGTTTGAGCTCATAAAGTACTATTTTTCTTGGAAACTCAAGATGATACAATCATGATGTGTTACGTCATGTTAAAGATCTCGTCGAGATGGTTCATTTGAGTTTTTGTTTAAGAAATGTGGTCCTCATTGAACGAAGTTATCGAGCTTCAAAATGTGAAAAGTTACAAATATTATATGTTTGAGCTCATAAAGTACTATTTTTCGTGGAAACTCAAGATGATACAATCATGATGTGTTACGTCATGTTAAAGATCTCGTCGAGATGGTTCATTTGAGTCTTTGTTTAAGAAATTTGGAATTTAATTGCCGAAGTTATCGAGCTTCAAAGTGTGAAAAATCACAAAAACTGGATGTTTGAGCTCATAAAGTACTATTTTTCTTGGAAACTCAAGATGATACAATCATGATGTGTTACGTCATGTTAAAGATCTCGTCGAGATGGTTCATTTGAGTCTTTGTTTAAGAAATTTGGTCCTCATTGACCGAAGTTATCGAGCTTCAAAATGTGAAAAGTCACAAAAATTGTAGGTTTGAGCTCATAAAGTACTATTTTTCATGGAAACTTAAGATGATACAATCATGATGTGTTACGTCATGTTAAAGATCTCGTCGAGATGGTTCATTTGAGTCTTTGTTTAAGAAATTTGGTCCTCATTGACCGAAGTTATCGAGCTTCAAAATGTGAAAAGTCACAAAAACTGTATGTTTGAGCTCATAAAGTACTATTTTTCTTGGAAACTCAAGTTGATACAATCATGATGTGTTACGTCATGTTAAAGATCTCGTCGAGATGGTTCATTTGAGTCTTTGTTTAAGAAATTTGGAATTTAATTGCCGAAGTTATCGAGCTTCAAAGTGTGAAAAATCACAAATATTATATGTTTGAGCTCATAAAGTACTATTTTTCGTGGAAACTCAAGATGATACAGTCATGATGTGTTACGTCATGTTAAAGATCTCGTAGAGATGGTTCATTTGAGTCTTTGTTTAAGAAATTTGGAATTTAATTGCCGAAGTTATCGAGCTTCAAAGTGTGAAAAATCACAAAAACTGAATGTTTGAGCTCATAAAGTACTATTTTTCTTGGAAACTCAAGATGATACAATCATGATGTGTTACGTCATGTTAAAGATCTCGTCGAGATGGTTCATTTGAGTCTTTGTTTAAGAAATGTGGTCCTCATTGAACGAAGTTATCGAGCTTCAAAATGTGAAAAGTTACAAATATTATATGTTTGAGCTCATAAAGTACTATTTTTCGTGGAAACTCAAGATGATACAATCATGATGTGTTACGTCATGTTAAAGATTTCGTCGAGATGGTTCATTTGAGTCTTTGTTTAAGAAATTTGGTCCTCATTGACTGAAGTTATCGAGCTTCAAAATGTGAAAAGTCACAAAAACTGTATGTTTGAGCTCATAAAGTACTATTTTTCTTGGAAACTCAAGTTGATACAATCATGATGTGTTACGTCATGTTAAAGATCTCGTCGAGATGGTTCATTTGAGTCTTTGTTTAAGAAATTTGGAATTTAATTGCCGAAGTTATCGAGCTTCAAAGTGTGAAAAATCACAAATATTATATGTTTGAGCTCATAAAGTACTATTTTTCGTGGAAACTCAAGATGATACAGTCATGATGTGTTACGTCATGTTAAAGATCTCGTAGAGATAGTTCATTTGAGTCTTTGTTTAAGAAATGTGGTCCTCATTGAACGAAGTTATCGAGCTTCAAAATGTGAAAAGTTACAAATATTATATGTTTGAGCTCATAAAGTACTATTTTTCGTGGAAACTCAAGATGATACAATCATGATGTGTTACGTCATGTTAAAGATTTCGTCGAGATGGTTCATTTGAGTCTTTGTTTAAGAAATTTGGAATTTAATTGCCGAAGTTATCGAGCTTCAAAGTGTGAAAAATCACAAAAACTGTATGTTTGAGCTCATAAAGTACTATTTTTCTTGGAAACTCAAGTTGATACAATCATGATGTGTTACGTCATGTTAAAGATCTCGTCGAGATGGTTCATTTGAGTCTTTGTTTAAGAAATTTGGATTTAATTGCCGAAGTTATCGAGCTTCAAAGTGTGAAAAATCACAAAAACTGTATGTTTGAGCTCATAAAGTACTATTTTTCGTGGAAACTCAAGATGATACAATCATGATGTGTTACGTCATGTTAAAGATCTCGTCGAGATGGTTCATTTGAGTCTTTGTTTAAGAAATTTGGATTTAAGTGCCGAAGTTATCGAGCTTCAAAGTGTGAATAATCACAAAAACTGTATGTTTGAGCTCATAAAGTACTATTTTTCGTGGAAACTCAAGATGATACAGTCATGATGTGTTACGTCATGCTAAAGATCTCGTAGAGATGGTTCATTTGAGTCTTTGTTTAAGAAATTTGGATTTAATTGCCGAAGTTATCGAGCTTCAAATTGTGAATATTCACAAAAACTGAATGTTTGAGCTCATAAAGTACTATTTTTCTTGGAATCTCAAGATGATTCAATCATGATGTGTTACGTAATGTTAAAGATCTCGTCGAGATGGTTCATTTGAGTCTTTGTTTAAGAAATTTGGAATTTATTTGCCGAAGTTATCGAGCTTCAAAGTGTGAATAATCACAAAAACTGTATGTTTGAGCTCATAAAGTACTATTTTTCGTGGAAACTCAAGATGATACAGTCATGATGTGTTACGTCATGTTAAAGATCTCGTCGAGATGGTTCATTTGAGTCTTTGTTTAAGAAATTTGGAATTTAAGTGCCGAAGTTATCGAGCTTCAAAGTGTGAATAATCACAAAAACTGTATGTTTGAGCTCATAAAGTACTATTTTTCGTGGAAACTCAAGATGATACAGTCATGATGTGTTACGTCATGCTAAAGATCTCGTAGAGATGGTTCATTTGAGTCTTTGTTTAAGAAATTTGGATTTAATTGCCGAAGTTATCGAGCTTCAAATTGTGAATATTCACAAAAACTGAATGTTTGAGCTCATAAAGTACTATTTTTCTTGGAATCTCAAGATGATTCAATCATGATGTGTTACGTAATGTTAAAGATCTCGTCGAGATGGTTCATTTGAGTCTTTGTTTAAGAAATTTGGAATTTATTTGCCGAAGTTATCGAGCTTCAAAGTGTGAATAATCACAAAAACTGTATGTTTGAGCTAATAAAGTACTATTTTTCATGGAAACTCAAGATGATACAATCATGATGTGTTACGTCATGTTAAAGATCTCGTCGAGATGGTTCATTTGAGTCTTTGTTTAAGAAATTTGGAATTTAAGTGCCGAAGTTATCGAGCTTCAAAGTGTGAAAAATCACAAAAACTGTATGTTTGAGCTCATAAAGTACTATTTTTCTTGGAAACTCAAGATGATACAATCATGATGTGTTACGTCATGTTAAAGATTTCGTCGAGATGGTTCATTTGAGTCTTTGTTTAAGAAATTTGGAATTTATTTGCCGAAGTTATCGAGCTTCAAAGTGTGAAAAATCACAAAAACTGTATGTTTGAGCTCATAAACTACTATTTTTCTTGGAAACTCAAGATGATACAATCATGATGTGTTACGTCATGTTAAAGATCTCGTCGAGATGGTTCATTTGAGTCTTTGTTTAAGAAATTTGGAATTTAATTGCCGAAGTTATCGAGCTTCAAAGTGTGAAAAATCACAAATATTATATGTTTGAGCTCATAAAGTACTATTTTTCGTGGAAACTCAAGATGATACAGTCATGATGTGTTACGTCATGTTAAAGATCTCGTAGAGATGGTTCATTTGAGTCTTTGTTTAAGAAATTTGGAATTTAATTGCCGAAGTTATCGAGCTTCAAAGTGTGAAAAATCACAAAAACTGAATGTTTGAGCTCATAAAGTACTATTTTTCTTGGAAACTCAAGATGATACAATCATGATGTGTTACGTCATGTTAAAGATCTCGTCGAGATGGTTCATTTGAGTCTTTGTTTAAGAAATGTGGTCCTCATTGAACGAAGTTATCGAGCTTCAAAATGTGAAAAGTTACAAATATTATATGTTTGAGCTCATAAAGTACTATTTTTCGTGGAAACTCAAGATGATACAATCATGATGTGTTACGTCATGTTAAAGATTTCGTCGAGATGGTTCATTTGAGTCTTTGTTTAAGAAATTTGGTCCTCATTGACTGAAGTTATCGAGCTTCAAAATGTGAAAAGTCACAAAAACTGTATGTTTGAGCTCATAAAGTACTATTTTTCTTGGAAACTCAAGTTGATACAATCATGATGTGTTACGTCATGTTAAAGATCTCGTCGAGATGGTTCATTTGAGTCTTTGTTTAAGAAATTTGGAATTTAATTGCCGAAGTTATCGAGCTTCAAAGTGTGAAAAATCACAAATATTATATGTTTGAGCTCATAAAGTACTATTTTTCGTGGAAACTCAAGATGATACAGTCATGATGTGTTACGTCATGTTAAAGATCTCGTAGAGATAGTTCATTTGAGTCTTTGTTTAAGAAATGTGGTCCTCATTGAACGAAGTTATCGAGCTTCAAAATGTGAAAAGTTACAAATATTATATGTTTGAGCTCATAAAGTACTATTTTTCGTGGAAACTCAAGATGATACAATCATGATGTGTTACGTCATGTTAAAGATTTCGTCGAGATGGTTCATTTGAGTCTTTGTTTAAGAAATTTGGAATTTAATTGCCGAAGTTATCGAGCTTCAAAGTGTGAAAAATCACAAAAACTGTATGTTTGAGCTCATAAAGTACTATTTTTCTTGGAAACTCAAGTTGATACAATCATGATGTGTTACGTCATGTTAAAGATCTCGTCGAGATGGTTCATTTGAGTCTTTGTTTAAGAAATTTGGATTTAATTGCCGAAGTTATCGAGCTTCAAAGTGTGAAAAATCACAAAAACTGTATGTTTGAGCTCATAAAGTACTATTTTTCGTGGAAACTCAAGATGATACAATCATGATGTGTTACGTCATGTTAAAGATCTCGTCGAGATGGTTCATTTGAGTCTTTGTTTAAGAAATTTGGAATTTAAGTGCCGAAGTTATCGAGCTTCAAAGTGTGAATAATCACAAAAACTGTATGTTTGAGCTCATAAAGTACTATTTTTCGTGGAAACTCAAGATGATACAGTCATGATGTGTTACGTCATGCTAAAGATCTCGTAGAGATGGTTCATTTGAGTCTTTGTTTAAGAAATTTGGATTTAATTGCCGAAGTTATCGAGCTTCAAATTGTGAATATTCACAAAAACTGAATGTTTGAGCTCATAAAGTACTATTTTTCTTGGAATCTCAAGATGATTCAATCATGATGTGTTACGTAATGTTAAAGATCTCGTCGAGATGGTTCATTTGAGTCTTTGTTTAAGAAATTTGGAATTTATTTGCCGAAGTTATCGAGCTTCAAAGTGTGAATAATCACAAAAACTGTATGTTTGAGCTCATAAAGTACTATTTTTCGTGGAAACTCAAGATGATACAGTCATGATGTGTTACGTCATGTTAAAGATCTCGTCGAGATGGTTCATTTGAGTCTTTGTTTAAGAAATTTGGAATTTAAGTGCCGAAGTTATCGAGCTTCAAAGTGTGAATAATCACAAAAACTGTATGTTTGAGCTCATAATGTACTATTTTTCGTGGAAACTCAAGATGATACAGTCATGATGTGTTACGTCATGCTAAAGATCTCGTAGAGATGGTTCATTTGAGTCTTTGTTTAAGAAATTTGGATTTAATTGCCGAAGTTATCGAGCTTCAAATTGTGAATATTCACAAAAACTGAATGTTTGAGCTCATAAAGTACTATTTTTCTTGGAATCTCAAGATGATTCAATCATGATGTGTTACGTAATGTTAAAGATCTCGTCGAGATGGTTCATTTGAGTCTTTGTTTAAGAAATTTGGAATTTATTTGCCGAAGTTATCGAGCTTCAAAGTGTGAATAATCACAAAAACTGTATGTTTGAGCTAATAAAGTACTATTTTTCATGGAAACTCAAGATGATACAATCATGATGTGTTACGTCATGTTAAAGATCTCGTCGAGATGGTTCATTTGAGTCTTTGTTTAAGAAATTTGGAATTTAAGTGCCGAAGTTATCGAGCTTCAAAGTGTGAAAAATCACAAAAACTGTATGTTTGAGCTCATAAAGTACTATTTTTCTTGGAAACTCAAGATGATACAATCATGATGTGTTACGTCATGTTAAAGATTTCGTCGAGATGGTTCATTTGAGTCTTTGTTTAAGAAATTTGGTCCTCATTGACCGAAGTTATCGAGCTTCAAAATGTGAAAAGTCACAAAAATTGTAGGTTTGAGCTCATAAAGTATTATTTTTCATGGAAACTTAAGATGATACAATCATGATGTGTTACGTCATGTTAAAGATCTCGTCGAGATGGTTCATTTGAGTCTTTGTTTAAGAAATTTGGTCCTCATTGACCGAAGTTATCGAGCTTCAAAATGTGAAAAGTTACAAAAACTGTATGTTTGAGCTCATAAAGTACTATTTTTCTTGGAAACTCAAGATGATACAATCATGATGTGTTACGTGATGTTAAAGATCTCGTCGAGATGGTTCATTTGAGTCTTTGTTTAAGAAATTTGGTCCTCATTGACTGAAGTTATCGAGCTTCAAAATGTGAAAAGTCACAAAAACTGTATGTTTGAGCTCATAAAGTACTATTTTTCTTGGAAACTCAAGTTGATACAATCATGATGTGTTACGTCATGTTAAAGATCTCGTCGAGATGGTTCATTTGAGTCTTTGTTTAAGAAATTTGGAATTTAATTGCCGAAGTTATCGAGCTTCATAGTGTGAAAAATCACAAATATTATATGTTTGAGCTCATAAAGTACTATTTTTCGTGGAAACTCAAGATGATACAGTCATGATGTGTTACGTCATGTTAAAGATCTCGTAGAGATGGTTCATTTGAGTCTTTGTTTAAGAAATTTGGAATTTAATTGCCGAAGTTATCGAGCTTCAAAGTGTGAAAAATCACAAAAACTGAATGTTTGAGTTCATAAAGTACTATTTTTCTTGGAAACTCAAGATGATACAATCATGATGTGTTACGTCATGTTAAAGATCTCGTCGAGATGGTTCATTTGAGTCTTTGTTTAAGAAATTTGGAATTTAATTGCCGAAGTTATCGAGCTTCAAAGTGTGAAAAATCACAAAAACTGAATGTTTGAGCTCATAAAGTACTATTTTTCTTGGAAACTCAAGATGATACAATCATGATGTGTTACGTCATGTGAAAGATCTCATAGAGATGGTTCATTTGAGTCTTTGTTTAAGAAATTTGGAATTTAATTGCCGAAGTTATCGAGCTTCAAAGTGTGAAAAATCACAAAAACTGGATGTTTGAGCTCATAAAGTACTATTTTTCTTGGAAACTCAAGATGATACAATCATGATGTGTTACGTGATGTTAAAGATCTCGTCGAGATGGTTCATTTGAGTCTTTGTTTAAGAAATTTGGTCCTCATTGACCGAAGTTATCGAGCTTCAAAATGTGAAAAGTCACAAAAACTGTATGTTTGAGCTCATAAAGTACTATTTTTCTTGGAAACTCAAGTTGATACAATCATGATGTGTTACGTCATGTCAAAGATCTCGTCGAGATGGTTCATTTGAGTCTTTGTTTAAGAAATTTGGAATTTAATTGCCGAAGTTATCGAGCTTCAAAGTGTGAAAAATCACAAAAACTGAATGTTTGAGCTCATAAAGTACTATTTTTCGTGGAAACTCAAGATGATACAGTCATGATGTGTTACGTCATGTTAAAGATCTCGTAGAGATGGTTCATTTGAGTCTTTGTTTAAGAAATTTGGAATTTAATTGCCGAAGTTATCGAGCTTCAAAGTGTGAAAAATCACAAAAACTGAATGTTTGAGCTCATAAAGTACTATTTTTCTTGGAAACTCAAGATGATACAATCATGATGTGTTACGTCATGTTAAAGATCTCGTCGAGATGGTTCATTTGAGTCTTTGTTTAAGAAATGTGGTCCTCATTGAACGAAGTTATCGAGCTTCAAAATGTGAAAAGTTACAAATATTATATGTTTGAGCTCATAAAGTACTATTTTTCTTGGAAACTCAAGATGATACAATCATGATGTGTTACGTCATGTTAAAGATCTCGTCGAGATGGTTCATTTGAGTTTTTGTTTAAGAAATGTGGTCCTCATTGAACGAAGTTATCGAGCTTCAAAATGTGAAAAGTTACAAATATTATATGTTTGAGCTCATAAAGTACTATTTTTCGTGGAAACTCAAGATGATACAATCATGATGTGTTACGTCATGTTAAAGATCTCGTCGAGATGGTTCATTTGAGTCTTTGTTTAAGAAATTTGGAATTTAATTGCCGAAGTTATCGAGCTTCAAAGTGTGAAAAATCACAAAAACTGGATGTTTGAGCTCATAAAGTACTATTTTTCTTGGAAACTCAAGATGATACAATCATGATGTGTTACGTCATGTTAAAGATCTCGTCGAGATGGTTCATTTGAGTCTTTGTTTAAGAAATTTGGTCCTCATTGACCGAAGTTATCGAGCTTCAAAATGTGAAAAGTCACAAAAATTGTAGGTTTGAGCTCATAAAGTACTATTTTTCATGGAAACTTAAGATGATACAATCATGATGTGTTACGTCATGTTAAAGATCTCGTCGAGATGGTTCATTTGAGTCTTTGTTTAAGAAATTTGGTCCTCATTGACCGAAGTTATCGAGCTTCAAAATGTGAAAAGTCACAAAAACTGTATGTTTGAGCTCATAAAGTACTATTTTTCTTGGAAACTCAAGTTGATACAATCATGATGTGTTACGTCATGTTAAAGATCTCGTCGAGATGGTTCATTTGAGTCTTTGTTTAAGAAATTTGGAATTTAATTGCCGAAGTTATCGAGCTTCAAAGTGTGAAAAATCACAAATATTATATGTTTGAGCTCATAAAGTACTATTTTTCGTGGAAACTCAAGATGATACAGTCATGATGTGTTACGTCATGTTAAAGATCTCGTAGAGATGGTTCATTTGAGTCTTTGTTTAAGAAATTTGGAATTTAATTGCCGAAGTTATCGAGCTTCAAAGTGTGAAAAATCACAAAAACTGAATGTTTGAGCTCATAAAGTACTATTTTTCTTGGAAACTCAAGATGATACAATCATGATGTGTTACGTCATGTTAAAGATCTCGTCGAGATGGTTCATTTGAGTCTTTGTTTAAGAAATGTGGTCCTCATTGAACGAAGTTATCGAGCTTCAAAATGTGAAAAGTTACAAATATTATATGTTTGAGCTCATAAAGTACTATTTTTCGTGGAAACTCAAGATGATACAATCATGATGTGTTACGTCATGTTAAAGATTTCGTCGAGATGGTTCATTTGAGTCTTTGTTTAAGAAATTTGGTCCTCATTGACTGAAGTTATCGAGCTTCAAAATGTGAAAAGTCACAAAAACTGTATGTTTGAGCTCATAAAGTACTATTTTTCTTGGAAACTCAAGTTGATACAATCATGATGTGTTACGTCATGTTAAAGATCTCGTCGAGATGGTTCATTTGAGTCTTTGTTTAAGAAATTTGGAATTTAATTGCCGAAGTTATCGAGCTTCAAAGTGTGAAAAATCACAAATATTATATGTTTGAGCTCATAAAGTACTATTTTTCGTGGAAACTCAAGATGATACAGTCATGATGTGTTACGTCATGTTAAAGATCTCGTAGAGATAGTTCATTTGAGTCTTTGTTTAAGAAATGTGGTCCTCATTGAACGAAGTTATCGAGCTTCAAAATGTGAAAAGTTACAAATATTATATGTTTGAGCTCATAAAGTACTATTTTTCGTGGAAACTCAAGATGATACAATCATGATGTGTTACGTCATGTTAAAGATTTCGTCGAGATGGTTCATTTGAGTCTTTGTTTAAGAAATTTGGAATTTAATTGCCGAAGTTATCGAGCTTCAAAGTGTGAAAAATCACAAAAACTGTATGTTTGAGCTCATAAAGTACTATTTTTCTTGGAAACTCAAGTTGATACAATCATGATGTGTTACGTCATGTTAAAGATCTCGTCGAGATGGTTCATTTGAGTCTTTGTTTAAGAAATTTGGATTTAATTGCCGAAGTTATCGAGCTTCAAAGTGTGAAAAATCACAAAAACTGTATGTTTGAGCTCATAAAGTACTATTTTTCGTGGAAACTCAAGATGATACAATCATGATGTGTTACGTCATGTTAAAGATCTCGTCGAGATGGTTCATTTGAGTCTTTGTTTAAGAAATTTGGAATTTAAGTGCCGAAGTTATCGAGCTTCAAAGTGTGAATAATCACAAAAACTGTATGTTTGAGCTCATAAAGTACTATTTTTCGTGGAAACTCAAGATGATACAGTCATGATGTGTTACGTCATGCTAAAGATCTCGTAGAGATGGTTCATTTGAGTCTTTGTTTAAGAAATTTGGATTTAATTGCCGAAGTTATCGAGCTTCAAATTGTGAATATTCACAAAAACTGAATGTTTGAGCTCATAAAGTACTATTTTTCTTGGAATCTCAAGATGATTCAATCATGATGTGTTACGTAATGTTAAAGATCTCGTCGAGATGGTTCATTTGAGTCTTTGTTTAAGAAATTTGGAATTTATTTGCCGAAGTTATCGAGCTTCAAAGTGTGAATAATCACAAAAACTGTATGTTTGAGCTCATAAAGTACTATTTTTCGTGGAAACTCAAGATGATACAGTCATGATGTGTTACGTCATGTTAAAGATCTCGTCGAGATGGTTCATTTGAGTCTTTGTTTAAGAAATTTGGAATTTAAGTGCCGAAGTTATCGAGCTTCAAAGTGTGAATAATCACAAAAACTGTATGTTTGAGCTCATAAAGTACTATTTTTCGTGGAAACTCAAGATGATACAGTCATGATGTGTTACGTCATGCTAAAGATCTCGTAGAGATGGTTCATTTGAGTCTTTGTTTAAGAAATTTGGATTTAATTGCCGAAGTTATCGAGCTTCAAATTGTGAATATTCACAAAAACTGAATGTTTGAGCTCATAAAGTACTATTTTTCTTGGAATCTCAAGATGATTCAATCATGATGTGTTACGTAATGTTAAAGATCTCGTCGAGATGGTTCATTTGAGTCTTTGTTTAAGAAATTTGGAATTTATTTGCCGAAGTTATCGAGCTTCAAAGTGTGAATAATCACAAAAACTGTATGTTTGAGCTAATAAAGTACTATTTTTCATGGAAACTCAAGATGATACAATCATGATGTGTTACGTCATGTTAAAGATCTCGTCGAGATGGTTCATTTGAGTCTTTGTTTAAGAAATTTGGAATTTAAGTGCCGAAGTTATCGAGCTTCAAAGTGTGAAAAATCACAAAAACTGTATGTTTGAGCTCATAAAGTACTATTTTTCTTGGAAACTCAAGATGATACAATCATGATGTGTTACGTCATGTTAAAGATTTCGTCGAGATGGTTCATTTGAGTCTTTGTTTAAGAAATTTGGAATTTATTTGCCGAAGTTATCGAGCTTCAAAGTGTGAAAAATCACAAAAACTGTATGTTTGAGCTCATAAACTACTATTTTTCTTGGAAACTCAAGATGATACAATCATGATGTGTTACGTCATGTTAAAGATCTCGTCGAGATGGTTCATTTGAGTCTTTGTTTAAGAAATTTGGTCCTCATTGACCGAAGTTATCGAGCTTCAAAATGTGAAAAGTCACAAAAATTGTAGGTTTGAGCTCATAAAGTATTATTTTTCATGGAAACTTAAGATGATACAATCATGATGTGTTACGTCATGTTAAAGATCTCGTCGAGATGGTTCATTTGAGTCTTTGTTTAAGAAATTTGGTCCTCATTGACCGAAGTTATCGAGCTTCAAAATGTGAAAAGTCACAAAAATTGTAGGTTTGAGCTCATAAAGTATTATTTTTCATGGAAACTTAAGATGATACAATCATGATGTGTTACGTCATGTTAAAGATCTCGTCGAGATGGTTCATTTGAGTCTTTGTTTAAGAAATTTGGAATTTAATTGCCGAAGTTATCGAGCTTCATAGTGTGAAAAATCACAAATATTATATGTTTGAGCTCATAAAGTACTATTTTTCGTGGAAACTCAAGATGATACAGTCATGATGTGTTACGTCATGTTAAAGATCTCGTAGAGATGGTTCATTTGAGTCTTTGTTTAAGAAATTTGGAATTTAATTGCCGAAGTTATCGAGCTTCAAAGTGTGAAAAATCACAAAAACTGAATGTTTGAGTTCATAAAGTACTATTTTTCTTGGAAACTCAAGATGATACAATCATGATGTGTTACGTCATGTTAAAGATCTCGTCGAGATGGTTCATTTGAGTCTTTGTTTAAGAAATTTGGAATTTAATTGCCGAAGTTATCGAGCTTCAAAGTGTGAAAAATCACAAAAACTGAATGTTTGAGCTCATAAAGTACTATTTTTCTTGGAAACTCAAGATGATACAATCATGATGTGTTACGTCATGTGAAAGATCTCATAGAGATGGTTCATTTGAGTCTTTGTTTAAGAAATTTGGAATTTAATTGCCGAAGTTATCGAGCTTCAAAGTGTGAAAAATCACAAAAACTGGATGTTTGAGCTCATAAAGTACTATTTTTCTTGGAAACTCAAGATGATACAATCATGATGTGTTACGTGATGTTAAAGATCTCGTCGAGATGGTTCATTTGAGTCTTTGTTTAAGAAATTTGGTCCTCATTGACCGAAGTTATCGAGCTTCAAAATGTGAAAAGTCACAAAAACTGTATGTTTGAGCTCATAAAGTACTATTTTTCTTGGAAACTCAAGTTGATACAATCATGATGTGTTACGTCATGTCAAAGATCTCGTCGAGATGGTTCATTTGAGTCTTTGTTTAAGAAATTTGGAATTTAATTGCCGAAGTTATCGAGCTTCAAAGTGTGAAAAATCACAAAAACTGAATGTTTGAGCTCATAAAGTACTATTTTTCGTGGAAACTCAAGATGATACAGTCATGATGTGTTACGTCATGTTAAAGATCTCGTAGAGATGGTTCATTTGAGTCTTTGTTTAAGAAATTTGGAATTTAATTGCCGAAGTTATCGAGCTTCAAAGTGTGAAAAATCACAAAAACTGAATGTTTGAGCTCATAAAGTACTATTTTTCTTGGAAACTCAAGATGATACAATCATGATGTGTTACGTCATGTTAAAGATCTCGTCGAGATGGTTCATTTGAGTCTTTGTTTAAGAAATGTGGTCCTCATTGAACGAAGTTATCGAGCTTCAAAATGTGAAAAGTTACAAATATTATATGTTTGAGCTCATAAAGTACTATTTTTCGTGGAAACTCAAGATGATACAATCATGATGTGTTACGTCATGTTAAAGATCTCGTCGAGATGGTTCATTTGAGTCTTTGTTTAAGAAATTTGGAATTTAATTGCCGAAGTTATCGAGCTTCAAAGTGTGAAAAATCACAAAAACTGAATGTTTGAGCTCATAAAGTACTATTTTTCTTGGAAACTCAAGATGATACAATCATGATGTGTTACGTCATGTTAAAGATCTCGTCGAGATGGTTCATTTGAGTCTTTGTTTAAGAAATGTGGTCCTCATTGAACGAAGTTATCGAGCTTCAAAATGTGAAAAGTTACAAATATTATATGTTTGAGCTCATAAAGTACTATTTTTCGTGGAAACTCAAGATGATACAATCATGATGTGTTACGTCATGTTAAAGATTTCGTCGAGATGGTTCATTTGAGTCTTTGTTTAAGAAATTTGGTCCTCATTGACTGAAGTTATCGAGCTTCAAAATGTGAAAAGTCACAAAAACTGTATGTTTGAGCTCATAAAGTACTATTTTTCTTGGAAACTCAAGTTGATACAATCATGATGTGTTACGTCATGTTAAAGATCTCGTCGAGATGGTTCATTTGAGTCTTTGTTTAAGAAATTTGGAATTTAATTGCCGAAGTTATCGAGCTTCAAAGTGTGAAAAATCACAAATATTATATGTTTGAGCTCATAAAGTACTATTTTTCGTGGAAACTCAAGATGATACAGTCATGATGTGTTACGTCATGTTAAAGATCTCGTAGAGATAGTTCATTTGAGTCTTTGTTTAAGAAATGTGGTCCTCATTGAACGAAGTTATCGAGCTTCAAAATGTGAAAAGTTACAAATATTATATGTTTGAGCTCATAAAGTACTATTTTTCGTGGAAACTCAAGATGATACAATCATGATGTGTTACGTCATGTTAAAGATTTCGTCGAGATGGTTCATTTGAGTCTTTGTTTAAGAAATTTGGAATTTAATTGCCGAAGTTATCGAGCTTCAAAGTGTGAAAAATCACAAAAACTGTATGTTTGAGCTCATAAAGTACTATTTTTCTTGGAAACTCAAGTTGATACAATCATGATGTGTTACGTCATGTTAAAGATCTCGTCGAGATGGTTCATTTGAGTCTTTGTTTAAGAAATTTGGATTTAATTGCCGAAGTTATCGAGCTTCAAAGTGTGAAAAATCACAAAAACTGTATGTTTGAGCTCATAAAGTACTATTTTTCGTGGAAACTCAAGATGATACAATCATGATGTGTTACGTCATGTTAAAGATCTCGTCGAGATGGTTCATTTGAGTCTTTGTTTAAGAAATTTGGAATTTAAGTGCCGAAGTTATCGAGCTTCAAAGTGTGAATAATCACAAAAACTGTATGTTTGAGCTCATAAAGTACTATTTTTCGTGGAAACTCAAGATGATACAGTCATGATGTGTTACGTCATGCTAAAGATCTCGTAGAGATGGTTCATTTGAGTCTTTGTTTAAGAAATTTGGATTTAATTGCCGAAGTTATCGAGCTTCAAATTGTGAATATTCACAAAAACTGAATGTTTGAGCTCATAAAGTACTATTTTTCTTGGAATCTCAAGATGATTCAATCATGATGTGTTACGTAATGTTAAAGATCTCGTCGAGATGGTTCATTTGAGTCTTTGTTTAAGAAATTTGGAATTTATTTGCCGAAGTTATCGAGCTTCAAAGTGTGAATAATCACAAAAACTGTATGTTTGAGCTCATAAAGTACTATTTTTCGTGGAAACTCAAGATGATACAGTCATGATGTGTTACGTCATGTTAAAGATCTCGTCGAGATGGTTCATTTGAGTCTTTGTTTAAGAAATTTGGAATTTAAGTGCCGAAGTTATCGAGCTTCAAAGTGTGAATAATCACAAAAACTGTATGTTTGAGCTCATAAAGTACTATTTTTCGTGGAAACTCAAGATGATACAGTCATGATGTGTTACGTCATGCTAAAGATCTCGTAGAGATGGTTCATTTGAGTCTTTGTTTAAGAAATTTGGATTTAATTGCCGAAGTTATCGAGCTTCAAATTGTGAATATTCACAAAAACTGAATGTTTGAGCTCATAAAGTACTATTTTTCTTGGAATCTCAAGATGATTCAATCATGATGTGTTACGTAATGTTAAAGATCTCGTCGAGATGGTTCATTTGAGTCTTTGTTTAAGAAATTTGGAATTTATTTGCCGAAGTTATCGAGCTTCAAAGTGTGAATAATCACAAAAACTGTATGTTTGAGCTAATAAAGTACTATTTTTCATGGAAACTCAAGATGATACAATCATGATGTGTTACGTCATGTTAAAGATCTCGTCGAGATGGTTCATTTGAGTCTTTGTTTAAGAAATTTGGAATTTAAGTGCCGAAGTTATCGAGCTTCAAAGTGTGAAAAATCACAAAAACTGTATGTTTGAGCTCATAAAGTACTATTTTTCTTGGAAACTCAAGATGATACAATCATGATGTGTTACGTCATGTTAAAGATTTCGTCGAGATGGTTCATTTGAGTCTTTGTTTAAGAAATTTGGAATTTATTTGCCGAAGTTATCGAGCTTCAAAGTGTGAAAAATCACAAAAACTGTATGTTTGAGCTCATAAACTACTATTTTTCTTGGAAACTCAAGATGATACAATCATGATGTGTTACGTCATGTTAAAGATCTCGTCGAGATGGTTCATTTGAGTCTTTGTTTAAGAAATTTGGTCCTCATTGACCGAAGTTATCGAGCTTCAAAATGTGAAAAGTCACAAAAATTGTAGGTTTGAGCTCATAAAGTATTATTTTTCATGGAAACTTAAGATGATACAATCATGATGTGTTACGTCATGTTAAAGATCTCGTCGAGATGGTTCATTTGAGTCTTTGTTTAAGAAATTTGGTCCTCATTGACCGAAGTTATCGAGCTTCAAAATGTGAAAAGTCACAAAAATTGTAGGTTTGAGCTCATAAAGTATTATTTTTCATGGAAACTTAAGATGATACAATCATGATGTGTTACGTCATGTTAAAGATCTCGTCGAGATGGTTCATTTGAGTCTTTGTTTAAGAAATTTGGAATTTAATTGCCGAAGTTATCGAGCTTCATAGTGTGAAAAATCACAAATATTATATGTTTGAGCTCATAAAGTACTATTTTTCGTGGAAACTCAAGATGATACAGTCATGATGTGTTACGTCATGTTAAAGATCTCGTAGAGATGGTTCATTTGAGTCTTTGTTTAAGAAATTTGGAATTTAATTGCCGAAGTTATCGAGCTTCAAAGTGTGAAAAATCACAAAAACTGAATGTTTGAGTTCATAAAGTACTATTTTTCTTGGAAACTCAAGATGATACAATCATGATGTGTTACGTCATGTTAAAGATCTCGTCGAGATGGTTCATTTGAGTCTTTGTTTAAGAAATTTGGAATTTAATTGCCGAAGTTATCGAGCTTCAAAGTGTGAAAAATCACAAAAACTGAATGTTTGAGCTCATAAAGTACTATTTTTCTTGGAAACTCAAGATGATACAATCATGATGTGTTACGTCATGTGAAAGATCTCATAGAGATGGTTCATTTGAGTCTTTGTTTAAGAAATTTGGAATTTAATTGCCGAAGTTATCGAGCTTCAAAGTGTGAAAAATCACAAAAACTGGATGTTTGAGCTCATAAAGTACTATTTTTCTTGGAAACTCAAGATGATACAATCATGATGTGTTACGTGATGTTAAAGATCTCGTCGAGATGGTTCATTTGAGTCTTTGTTTAAGAAATTTGGTCCTCATTGACCGAAGTTATCGAGCTTCAAAATGTGAAAAGTCACAAAAACTGTATGTTTGAGCTCATAAAGTACTATTTTTCTTGGAAACTCAAGTTGATACAATCATGATGTGTTACGTCATGTCAAAGATCTCGTCGAGATGGTTCATTTGAGTCTTTGTTTAAGAAATTTGGAATTTAATTGCCGAAGTTATCGAGCTTCAAAGTGTGAAAAATCACAAAAACTGAATGTTTGAGCTCATAAAGTACTATTTTTCGTGGAAACTCAAGATGATACAGTCATGATGTGTTACGTCATGTTAAAGATCTCGTAGAGATGGTTCATTTGAGTCTTTGTTTAAGAAATTTGGAATTTAATTGCCGAAGTTATCGAGCTTCAAAGTGTGAAAAATCACAAAAACTGAATGTTTGAGCTCATAAAGTACTATTTTTCTTGGAAACTCAAGATGATACAATCATGATGTGTTACGTCATGTTAAAGATCTCGTCGAGATGGTTCATTTGAGTCTTTGTTTAAGAAATGTGGTCCTCATTGAACGAAGTTATCGAGCTTCAAAATGTGAAAAGTTACAAATATTATATGTTTGAGCTCATAAAGTACTATTTTTCGTGGAAACTCAAGATGATACAATCATGATGTGTTACGTCATGTTAAAGATCTCGTCGAGATGGTTCATTTGAGTCTTTGTTTAAGAAATTTGGAATTTAATTGCCGAAGTTATCGAGCTTCAAAGTGTGAAAAATCACAAAAACTGAATGTTTGAGCTCATAAAGTACTATTTTTCGTGGAAACTCAAGATGATACAGTCATGATGTGTTACGTCATGTTAAAGATCTCGTAGAGATGGTTCATTTGAGTCTTTGTTTAAGAAATTTGGAATTTAATTGCCGAAGTTATCGAGCTTCAAAGTGTGAAAAATCACAAAAACTGAATGTTTGAGCTCATAAAGTACTATTTTTCTTGGAAACTCAAGATGATACAATCATGATGTGTTACGTCATGTTAAAGATCTCGTCGAGATGGTTCATTTGAGTTTTTGTTTAAGAAATGTGGTCCTCATTGAACGAAGTTATCGAGCTTCAAAATGTGAAAAGTTACAAATATTATATGTTTGAGCTCATAAAGTACTATTTTTCGTGGAAACTCAAGATGATACAATCATGATGTGTTACGTCATGTTAAAGATCTCGTCGAGATGGTTCATTTGAGTCTTTGTTTAAGAAATTTGGAATTTAATTGCCGAAGTTATCGAGCTTCAAAGTGTGAAAAATCACAAAAACTGGATGTTTGAGCTCATAAAGTACTATTTTTCTTGGAAACTCAAGATGATACAATCATGATGTGTTACGTCATGTTAAAGATCTCGTCGAGATGGTTCATTTGAGTCTTTGTTTAAGAAATTTGGTCCTCATTGACCGAAGTTATCGAGCTTCAAAATGTGAAAAGTCACAAAAATTGTAGGTTTGAGCTCATAAAGTACTATTTTTCATGGAAACTTAAGATGATACAATCATGATGTGTTACGTCATGTTAAAGATCTCGTCGAGATGGTTCATTTGAGTCTTTGTTTAAGAAATTTGGTCCTCATTGACTGAAGTTATCGAGCTTCAAAATGTGAAAAGTCACAAAAACTGTATGTTTGAGCTCATAAAGTACTATTTTTCTTGGAAACTCAAGTTGATACAATCATGATGTGTTACGTCATGTTAAAGATCTCGTCGAGATGGTTCATTTGAGTCTTTGTTTAAGAAATTTGGTCCTCATTGACTGAAGTTATCGAGCTTCAAAATGTGAAAAGTCACAAAAACTGTATGTTTGAGCTCATAAAGTACTATTTTTCTTGGAAACTCAAGTTGATACAATCATGATGTGTTACGTCATGTTAAAGATCTCGTCGAGATGGTTCATTTGAGTCTTTGTTTAAGAAATTTGGAATTTAATTGCCGAAGTTATCGAGCTTCAAAGTGTGAAAAATCACAAATATTATATGTTTGAGCTCATAAAGTACTATTTTTCGTGGAAACTCAAGATGATACAGTCATGATGTGTTACGTCATGTTAAAGATCTCGTAGAGATAGTTCATTTGAGTCTTTGTTTAAGAAATGTGGTCCTCATTGAACGAAGTTATCGAGCTTCAAAATGTGAAAAGTTACAAATATTATATGTTTGAGCTCATAAAGTACTATTTTTCGTGGAAACTCAAGATGATACAATCATGATGTGTTACGTCATGTTAAAGATTTCGTCGAGATGGTTCATTTGAGTCTTTGTTTAAGAAATTTGGAATTTAATTGCCGAAGTTATCGAGCTTCAAAGTGTGAAAAATCACAAAAACTGTATGTTTGAGCTCATAAAGTACTATTTTTCTTGGAAACTCAAGTTGATACAATCATGATGTGTTACGTCATGTTAAAGATCTCGTCGAGATGGTTCATTTGAGTCTTTGTTTAAGAAATTTGGATTTAATTGCCGAAGTTATCGAGCTTCAAAGTGTGAAAAATCACAAAAACTGTATGTTTGAGCTCATAAAGTACTATTTTTCGTGGAAACTCAAGATGATACAATCATGATGTGTTACGTCATGTTAAAGATCTCGTCGAGATGGTTCATTTGAGTCTTTGTTTAAGAAATTTGGAATTTAAGTGCCGAAGTTATCGAGCTTCAAAGTGTGAATAATCACAAAAACTGTATGTTTGAGCTCATAAAGTACTATTTTTCGTGGAAACTCAAGATGATACAGTCATGATGTGTTACGTCATGCTAAAGATCTCGTAGAGATGGTTCATTTGAGTCTTTGTTTAAGAAATTTGGATTTAATTGCCGAAGTTATCGAGCTTCAAATTGTGAATATTCACAAAAACTGAATGTTTGAGCTCATAAAGTACTATTTTTCTTGGAATCTCAAGATGATTCAATCATGATGTGTTACGTAATGTTAAAGATCTCGTCGAGATGGTTCATTTGAGTCTTTGTTTAAGAAATTTGGAATTTATTTGCCGAAGTTATCGAGCTTCAAAGTGTGAATAATCACAAAAACTGTATGTTTGAGCTCATAAAGTACTATTTTTCGTGGAAACTCAAGATGATACAGTCATGATGTGTTACGTCATGTTAAAGATCTCGTCGAGATGGTTCATTTGAGTCTTTGTTTAAGAAATTTGGAATTTAAGTGCCGAAGTTATCGAGCTTCAAAGTGTGAATAATCACAAAAACTGTATGTTTGAGCTCATAAAGTACTATTTTTCGTGGAAACTCAAGATGATACAGTCATGATGTGTTACGTCATGCTAAAGATCTCGTAGAGATGGTTCATTTGAGTCTTTGTTTAAGAAATTTGGATTTAATTGCCGAAGTTATCGAGCTTCAAATTGTGAATATTCACAAAAACTGAATGTTTGAGCTCATAAAGTACTATTTTTCTTGGAATCTCAAGATGATTCAATCATGATGTGTTACGTAATGTTAAAGATCTCGTCGAGATGGTTCATTTGAGTCTTTGTTTAAGAAATTTGGAATTTATTTGCCGAAGTTATCGAGCTTCAAAGTGTGAATAATCACAAAAACTGTATGTTTGAGCTAATAAAGTACTATTTTTCATGGAAACTCAAGATGATACAATCATGATGTGTTACGTCATGTTAAAGATCTCGTCGAGATGGTTCATTTGAGTCTTTGTTTAAGAAATTTGGAATTTAAGTGCCGAAGTTATCGAGCTTCAAAGTGTGAAAAATCACAAAAACTGTATGTTTGAGCTCATAAAGTACTATTTTTCTTGGAAACTCAAGATGATACAATCATGATGTGTTACGTCATGTTAAAGATTTCGTCGAGATGGTTCATTTGAGTCTTTGTTTAAGAAATTTGGAATTTATTTGCCGAAGTTATCGAGCTTCAAAGTGTGAAAAATCACAAAAACTGTATGTTTGAGCTCATAAACTACTATTTTTCTTGGAAACTCAAGATGATACAATCATGATGTGTTACGTCATGTTAAAGATCTCGTCGAGATGGTTCATTTGAGTCTTTGTTTAAGAAATTTGGTCCTCATTGACCGAAGTTATCGAGCTTCAAAATGTGAAAAGTCACAAAAATTGTAGGTTTGAGCTCATAAAGTATTATTTTTCATGGAAACTTAAGATGATACAATCATGATGTGTTACGTCATGTTAAAGATCTCGTCGAGATGGTTCATTTGAGTCTTTGTTTAAGAAATTTGGTCCTCATTGACCGAAGTTATCGAGCTTCAAAATGTGAAAAGTTACAAAAACTGTATGTTTGAGCTCATAAAGTACTATTTTTCTTGGAAACTCAAGATGATACAATCATGATGTGTTACGTGATGTTAAAGATCTCGTCGAGATGGTTCATTTGAGTCTTTGTTTAAGAAATTTGGTCCTCATTGACTGAAGTTATCGAGCTTCAAAATGTGAAAAGTCACAAAAACTGTATGTTTGAGCTCATAAAGTACTATTTTTCTTGGAAACTCAAGTTGATACAATCATGATGTGTTACGTCATGTTAAAGATCTCGTCGAGATGGTTCATTTGAGTCTTTGTTTAAGAAATTTGGAATTTAATTGCCGAAGTTATCGAGCTTCATAGTGTGAAAAATCACAAATATTATATGTTTGAGCTCATAAAGTACTATTTTTCGTGGAAACTCAAGATGATACAGTCATGATGTGTTACGTCATGTTAAAGATCTCGTAGAGATGGTTCATTTGAGTCTTTGTTTAAGAAATTTGGAATTTAATTGCCGAAGTTATCGAGCTTCAAAGTGTGAAAAATCACAAAAACTGAATGTTTGAGTTCATAAAGTACTATTTTTCTTGGAAACTCAAGATGATACAATCATGATGTGTTACGTCATGTTAAAGATCTCGTCGAGATGGTTCATTTGAGTCTTTGTTTAAGAAATTTGGAATTTAATTGCCGAAGTTATCGAGCTTCAAAGTGTGAAAAATCACAAAAACTGAATGTTTGAGCTCATAAAGTACTATTTTTCTTGGAAACTCAAGATGATACAATCATGATGTGTTACGTCATGTGAAAGATCTCATAGAGATGGTTCATTTGAGTCTTTGTTTAAGAAATTTGGAATTTAATTGCCGAAGTTATCGAGCTTCAAAGTGTGAAAAATCACAAAAACTGGATGTTTGAGCTCATAAAGTACTATTTTTCTTGGAAACTCAAGATGATACAATCATGATGTGTTACGTGATGTTAAAGATCTCGTCGAGATGGTTCATTTGAGTCTTTGTTTAAGAAATTTGGTCCTCATTGACCGAAGTTATCGAGCTTCAAAATGTGAAAAGTCACAAAAACTGTATGTTTGAGCTCATAAAGTACTATTTTTCTTGGAAACTCAAGTTGATACAATCATGATGTGTTACGTCATGTCAAAGATCTCGTCGAGATGGTTCATTTGAGTCTTTGTTTAAGAAATTTGGAATTTAATTGCCGAAGTTATCGAGCTTCAAAGTGTGAAAAATCACAAAAACTGAATGTTTGAGCTCATAAAGTACTATTTTTCGTGGAAACTCAAGATGATACAGTCATGATGTGTTACGTCATGTTAAAGATCTCGTAGAGATGGTTCATTTGAGTCTTTGTTTAAGAAATTTGGAATTTAATTGCCGAAGTTATCGAGCTTCAAAGTGTGAAAAATCACAAAAACTGAATGTTTGAGCTCATAAAGTACTATTTTTCTTGGAAACTCAAGATGATACAATCATGATGTGTTACGTCATGTTAAAGATCTCGTCGAGATGGTTCATTTGAGTCTTTGTTTAAGAAATGTGGTCCTCATTGAACGAAGTTATCGAGCTTCAAAATGTGAAAAGTTACAAATATTATATGTTTGAGCTCATAAAGTACTATTTTTCGTGGAAACTCAAGATGATACAATCATGATGTGTTACGTCATGTTAAAGATCTCGTCGAGATGGTTCATTTGAGTCTTTGTTTAAGAAATTTGGAATTTAATTGCCGAAGTTATCGAGCTTCAAAGTGTGAAAAATCACAAAAACTGAATGTTTGAGCTCATAAAGTACTATTTTTCGTGGAAACTCAAGATGATACAGTCATGATGTGTTACGTCATGTTAAAGATCTCGTAGAGATGGTTCATTTGAGTCTTTGTTTAAGAAATTTGGAATTTAATTGCCGAAGTTATCGAGCTTCAAAGTGTGAAAAATCACAAAAACTGAATGTTTGAGCTCATAAAGTACTATTTTTCTTGGAAACTCAAGATGATACAATCATGATGTGTTACGTCATGTTAAAGATCTCGTCGAGATGGTTCATTTGAGTTTTTGTTTAAGAAATGTGGTCCTCATTGAACGAAGTTATCGAGCTTCAAAATGTGAAAAGTTACAAATATTATATGTTTGAGCTCATAAAGTACTATTTTTCGTGGAAACTCAAGATGATACA
The DNA here is from genome assembly GCF_040115645.1 of Euwallacea fornicatus. NCBI lineage: Eukaryota > Metazoa > Arthropoda > Insecta > Coleoptera > Curculionidae > Euwallacea > Euwallacea fornicatus. The sequence continues at coordinate 248,824 of NW_027096049.1, read as the reverse complement.
ATCATGATGTGTTACGTCATGTTAAAGATCTCGTCGAGATGGTTCATTTGAGTCTTTGTTTAAGAAATTTGGAATTTAATTGCCGAAGTTATCGAGCTTCAAAGTGTGAAAAATCACAAAAACTGGATGTTTGAGCTCATAAAGTACTATTTTTCTTGGAAACTCAAGATGATACAATCATGATGTGTTACGTCATGTTAAAGATCTCGTCGAGATGGTTCATTTGAGTCTTTGTTTAAGAAATTTGGTCCTCATTGACCGAAGTTATCGAGCTTCAAAATGTGAAAAGTCACAAAAATTGTAGGTTTGAGCTCATAAAGTACTATTTTTCATGGAAACTTAAGATGATACAATCATGATGTGTTACGTCATGTTAAAGATCTCGTCGAGATGGTTCATTTGAGTCTTTGTTTAAGAAATTTGGTCCTCATTGACCGAAGTTATCGAGCTTCAAAATGTGAAAAGTCACAAAAACTGTATGTTTGAGCTCATAAAGTACTATTTTTCTTGGAAACTCAAGTTGATACAATCATGATGTGTTACGTCATGTTAAAGATCTCGTCGAGATGGTTCATTTGAGTCTTTGTTTAAGAAATTTGGAATTTAATTGCCGAAGTTATCGAGCTTCAAAGTGTGAAAAATCACAAATATTATATGTTTGAGCTCATAAAGTACTATTTTTCGTGGAAACTCAAGATGATACAGTCATGATGTGTTACGTCATGTTAAAGATCTCGTAGAGATGGTTCATTTGAGTCTTTGTTTAAGAAATTTGGAATTTAATTGCCGAAGTTATCGAGCTTCAAAGTGTGAAAAATCACAAAAACTGAATGTTTGAGCTCATAAAGTACTATTTTTCTTGGAAACTCAAGATGATACAATCATGATGTGTTACGTCATGTTAAAGATCTCGTCGAGATGGTTCATTTGAGTCTTTGTTTAAGAAATGTGGTCCTCATTGAACGAAGTTATCGAGCTTCAAAATGTGAAAAGTTACAAATATTATATGTTTGAGCTCATAAAGTACTATTTTTCGTGGAAACTCAAGATGATACAATCATGATGTGTTACGTCATGTTAAAGATTTCGTCGAGATGGTTCATTTGAGTCTTTGTTTAAGAAATTTGGTCCTCATTGACTGAAGTTATCGAGCTTCAAAATGTGAAAAGTCACAAAAACTGTATGTTTGAGCTCATAAAGTACTATTTTTCTTGGAAACTCAAGTTGATACAATCATGATGTGTTACGTCATGTTAAAGATCTCGTCGAGATGGTTCATTTGAGTCTTTGTTTAAGAAATTTGGAATTTAATTGCCGAAGTTATCGAGCTTCAAAGTGTGAAAAATCACAAATATTATATGTTTGAGCTCATAAAGTACTATTTTTCGTGGAAACTCAAGATGATACAGTCATGATGTGTTACGTCATGTTAAAGATCTCGTAGAGATAGTTCATTTGAGTCTTTGTTTAAGAAATGTGGTCCTCATTGAACGAAGTTATCGAGCTTCAAAATGTGAAAAGTTACAAATATTATATGTTTGAGCTCATAAAGTACTATTTTTCGTGGAAACTCAAGATGATACAATCATGATGTGTTACGTCATGTTAAAGATTTCGTCGAGATGGTTCATTTGAGTCTTTGTTTAAGAAATTTGGAATTTAATTGCCGAAGTTATCGAGCTTCAAAGTGTGAAAAATCACAAAAACTGTATGTTTGAGCTCATAAAGTACTATTTTTCTTGGAAACTCAAGTTGATACAATCATGATGTGTTACGTCATGTTAAAGATCTCGTCGAGATGGTTCATTTGAGTCTTTGTTTAAGAAATTTGGATTTAATTGCCGAAGTTATCGAGCTTCAAAGTGTGAAAAATCACAAAAACTGTATGTTTGAGCTCATAAAGTACTATTTTTCGTGGAAACTCAAGATGATACAATCATGATGTGTTACGTCATGTTAAAGATCTCGTCGAGATGGTTCATTTGAGTCTTTGTTTAAGAAATTTGGAATTTAAGTGCCGAAGTTATCGAGCTTCAAAGTGTGAATAATCACAAAAACTGTATGTTTGAGCTCATAAAGTACTATTTTTCGTGGAAACTCAAGATGATACAGTCATGATGTGTTACGTCATGCTAAAGATCTCGTAGAGATGGTTCATTTGAGTCTTTGTTTAAGAAATTTGGATTTAATTGCCGAAGTTATCGAGCTTCAAATTGTGAATATTCACAAAAACTGAATGTTTGAGCTCATAAAGTACTATTTTTCTTGGAATCTCAAGATGATTCAATCATGATGTGTTACGTAATGTTAAAGATCTCGTCGAGATGGTTCATTTGAGTCTTTGTTTAAGAAATTTGGAATTTATTTGCCGAAGTTATCGAGCTTCAAAGTGTGAATAATCACAAAAACTGTATGTTTGAGCTCATAAAGTACTATTTTTCGTGGAAACTCAAGATGATACAGTCATGATGTGTTACGTCATGTTAAAGATCTCGTCGAGATGGTTCATTTGAGTCTTTGTTTAAGAAATTTGGAATTTAAGTGCCGAAGTTATCGAGCTTCAAAGTGTGAATAATCACAAAAACTGTATGTTTGAGCTCATAAAGTACTATTTTTCGTGGAAACTCAAGATGATACAGTCATGATGTGTTACGTCATGCTAAAGATCTCGTAGAGATGGTTCATTTGAGTCTTTGTTTAAGAAATTTGGATTTAATTGCCGAAGTTATCGAGCTTCAAATTGTGAATATTCACAAAAACTGAATGTTTGAGCTCATAAAGTACTATTTTTCTTGGAATCTCAAGATGATTCAATCATGATGTGTTACGTAATGTTAAAGATCTCGTCGAGATGGTTCATTTGAGTCTTTGTTTAAGAAATTTGGAATTTATTTGCCGAAGTTATCGAGCTTCAAAGTGTGAATAATCACAAAAACTGTATGTTTGAGCTAATAAAGTACTATTTTTCATGGAAACTCAAGATGATACAATCATGATGTGTTACGTCATGTTAAAGATCTCGTCGAGATGGTTCATTTGAGTCTTTGTTGAAGAAATTTGGAATTTAAGTGCCGAAGTTATCGAGCTTCAAAGTGTGAAAAATCACAAAAACTGTATGTTTGAGCTCATAAAGTACTATTTTTCTTGGAAACTCAAGATGATACAATCATGATGTGTTACGTCATGTTAAAGATTTCGTCGAGATGGTACATTTGAGTCTTTGTTTAAGAAATTTGGAATTTATTTGCCGAAGTTATCGAGCTTCAAAGTGTGAAAAATCACAAAAACTGTATGTTTGAGCTCATAAACTACTATTTTTCTTGGAAACTCAAGATGATACAATCATGATGTGTTACGTCATGTTAAAGATCTCGTGGAAATGGTTCATTTGAGTCTTTGTTTAAGAAATTTGGTCCTCATTGACCGAAGTTATCGAGCTTCAAAATGTGAAAAGTCACAAAAATTGTAGGTTTGAGCTCATAAAGTATTATTTTTCATGGAAACTTAAGATGATACAATCATGATGTGTTACGTCATGTTAAAGATCTCGTCGAGATGGTTCATTTGAGTCTTTGTTTAAGAAATTTGGTCCTCATTGACCGAAGTTATCGAGCTTCAAAATGTGAAAAGTTACAAAAACTGTATGTTTGAGCTCATAAAGTACTATTTTTCTTGGAAACTCAAGTTGATACAATCATGATGTGTTACGTCATGTTAAAGATCTCGTCGAGATGGTTCATTTGAGTCTTTGTTTAAGAAATTTGGAATTTAATTGCCGAAGTTATCGAGCTTCATAGTGTGAAAAATCACAAATATTATATGTTTGAGCTCATAAAGTACTATTTTTCGTGGAAACTCAAGATGATACAGTCATGATGTGTTACGTCATGTTAAAGATCTCGTAGAGATGGTTCATTTGAGTCTTTGTTTAAGAAATTTGGAATTTAATTGCCGAAGTTATCGAGCTTCAAAGTGTGAAAAATCACAAAAACTGAATGTTTGAGTTCATAAAGTACTATTTTTCTTGGAAACTCAAGATGATACAATCATGATGTGTTACGTCATGTTAAAGATCTCGTCGAGATGGTTCATTTGAGTCTTTGTTTAAGAAATTTGGAATTTAATTGCCGAAGTTATCGAGCTTCAAAGTGTGAAAAATCACAAAAACTGAATGTTTGAGCTCATAAAGTACTATTTTTCTTGGAAACTCAAGATGATACAATCATGATGTGTTACGTCATGTGAAAGATCTCATAGAGATGGTTCATTTGAGTCTTTGTTTAAGAAATTTGGAATTTAATTGCCGAAGTTATCGAGCTTCAAAGTGTGAAAAATCACAAAAACTGGATGTTTGAGCTCATAAAGTACTATTTTTCTTGGAAACTCAAGATGATACAATCATGATGTGTTACGTGATGTTAAAGATCTCGTCGAGATGGTTCATTTGAGTCTTTGTTTAAGAAATTTGGTCCTCATTGACCGAAGTTATCGAGCTTCAAAATGTGAAAAGTCACAAAAACTGTATGTTTGAGCTCATAAAGTACTATTTTTCTTGGAAACTCAAGTTGATACAATCATGATGTGTTACGTCATGTCAAAGATCTCGACGAGATGGTTCATTTGAGTCTTTGTTTAAGAAATTTGGAATTTAATTGCCGAAGTTATCGAGCTTCAAAGTGTGAAAAATCACAAAAACTGAATGTTTGAGCTCATAAAGTACTATTTTTCGTGGAAACTCAAGATGATACAGTCATGATGTGTTACGTCATGTTAAAGATCTCGTAGAGATGGTTCATTTGAGTCTTTGTTTAAGAAATTTGGAATTTAATTGCCGAAGTTATCGAGCTTCAAAGTGTGAAAAATCACAAAAACTGAATGTTTGAGCTCATAAAGTACTATTTTTCTTGGAAACTCAAGATGATACAATCATGATGTGTTACGTCATGTTAAAGATCTCGTCGAGATGGTTCATTTGAGTCTTTGTTTAAGAAATGTGGTCCTCATTGAACGAAGTTATCGAGCTTCAAAATGTGAAAAGTTACAAATATTATATGTTTGAGCTCATAAAGTACTATTTTTCGTGGAAACTCAAGATGATACAATCATGATGTGTTACGTCATGTTAAAGATCTCGTCGAGATGGTTCATTTGAGTCTTTGTTTAAGAAATTTGGAATTTAATTGCCGAAGTTATCGAGTTTCAAAGTGTGAAAAATCACAAAAACTGGATGTTTGAGCTCATAAAGTACTATTTTTCTTGGAAACTCAAGATGATACAATCATGATGTGTTACGTCATGTTAAAGATCTCGTCGAGATGGTTCATTTGAGTCTTTGTTTAAGAAATTTGGTCCTCATTGACCGAAGTTATCGAGCTTCAAAATGTGAAAAGTCACAAAAATTGTAGGTTTGAGCTCATAAAGTACTATTTTTCATGGAAACTTAAGATGATACAATCATGATGTGTTACGTCATGTTAAAGATCTCGTCGAGATGGTTCATTTGAGTCTTTGTTTAAGAAATTTGGTCCTCATTGACCGAAGTTATCGAGCTTCAAAATGTGAAAAGTCACAAAAACTGTATGTTTGAGCTCATAAAGTACTATTTTTCTTGGAAACTCAAGTTGATACAATCATGATGTGTTACGTCATGTTAAAGATCTCGTCGAGATGGTTCATTTGAGTCTTTGTTTAAGAAATTTGGAATTTAATTGCCGAAGTTATCGAGCTTCAAAGTGTGAAAAATCACAAATATTATATGTTTGAGCTCATAAAGTACTATTTTTCGTGGAAACTCAAGATGATACAGTCATGATGTGTTACGTCATGTTAAAGATCTCGTAGAGATGGTTCATTTGAGTCTTTGTTTAAGAAATTTGGAATTTAATTGCCGAAGTTATCGAGCTTCAAAGTGTGAAAAATCACAAAAACTGAATGTTTGAGCTCATAAAGTACTATTTTTCTTGGAAACTCAAGATGATACAATCATGATGTGTTACGTCATGTTAAAGATCTCGTCGAGATGGTTCATTTGAGTCTTTGTTTAAGAAATGTGGTCCTCATTGAACGAAGTTATCGAGCTTCAAAATGTGAAAAGTTACAAATATTATATGTTTGAGCTCATAAAGTACTATTTTTCGTGGAAACTCAAGATGATACAATCATGATGTGTTACGTCATGTTAAAGATCTCGTCGAGATGGTTCATTTGAGTCTTTGTTTAAGAAATTTGGAATTTAAGTGCCGAAGTTATCGAGCTTCAAAGTGTGAAAAATCACAAAAACTGTATGTTGGAGCTCATAAAGTACTATTTTTCGTGGAAACTCAAGATGATACAATCATGATGTGTTACGTCATGTGAAAGATCTCGTAGAGATGGTTCATTTGAGTCTTTGTTTAAGAAATTTGGAATTTAATTGCCGAAGTTATCGAGCTTCAAAGTGTGAAAAATCACAAAAACTGGATGTTTGAGCTCATAAAGTACTATTTTTCTTGGAAACTCAAGATGATACAATCATGATGTGTTACGTGATGTTAAAGATCTCGTCGAGATGGTTCATTTGAGTCTTTGTTTAAGAAATTTGGTCCTCATTGACAGAAGTTATCGAGCTTCAAAATGTGAAAAGTCACAAAAACTGTATGTTTGAGCTCATAAAGTACTATTTTTCTTGGAAACTCAAGTTGATACAATCATGATGTGTTACGTCATGTCAAAGATCTCGTCGAGATGGTTCATTTGAGTCTTTGTTTAAGAAATTTGGAATTTAATTGCCGAAGTTATCGAGCTTCAAAGTGTGAAAAATCACAAAAACTGAATGTTTGAGCTCATAAAGTACTATTTTTCGTGGAAACTCAAGATGATACAGTCATGATGTGTTACGTCATGTTAAAGATCTCGTAGAGATGGTTCATTTGAGTCTTTGTTTAAGAAATTTGGAATTTAATTGCCGAAGTTATCGAGCTTCAAAGTGTGAAAAATCACAAAAACTGAATGTTTGAGCTCATAAAGTACTATTTTTCTTGGAAACTCAAGATGATACAATCATGATGTGTTACGTCATGTTAAAGATCTCGTCGAGATGGTTCATTTGAGTCTTTGTTTAAGAAATGTGGTCCTCATTGAACGAAGTTATCGAGCTTCAAAATGTGAAAAGTTACAAATATTATATGTTTGAGCTCATAAAGTACTATTTTTCGTGGAAACTCAAGATGATACAATCATGATGTGTTACGTCATGTTAAAGATCTCGTCGAGATGGTTCATTTGAGTCTTTGTTTAAGAAATTTGGAATTTAATTGCCGAAGTTATCGAGCTTCAAAGTGTGAAAAATCACAAAAACTGGATGTTTGAGCTCATAAAGTACTATTTTTCTTGGAAACTCAAGATGATACAATCATGATGTGTTACGTCATGTTAAAGATCTCGTCGAGATGGTTCATTTGAGTCTTTGTTTAAGAAATTTGGTCCTCATTGACCGAAGTTATCGAGCTTCAAAATGTGAAAAGTTACAAATATTATATGTTTGAGCTCATAAAGTACTATTTTTCGTGGAAACTCAAGATGATACAATCATGATGTGTTACGTCATGTTAAAGATCTCGTCGAGATGGTTCATTTGAGTCTTAGTTTAAGAAATTTGGAATTTAATTGCCGAAGTTATCGAGCTTCAAAGTGTGAAAAATCACAAAAACTGTATGTTGGAGCTCATAAAGTACTATTTTTCGTGGAAACTCAAGATGATACAATCATGATGTGTTACGTCATGTGAAAGATCTCGTAGAGATGGTTCATTTGAGTCTTTGTTTAAGAAATTTGGAATTTAATTGCCGAAGTTATCGAGCTTCAAAGTGTGAAAAATCACAAAAACTGGATGTTTGAGCTCATAAAGTACTATTTTTCTTGGAAACTCAAGATGATACAATCATGATGTGTTACGTCATGCTAAAGATCTCATAGAGATGGTTCATTTGAGTCTTTGTTTAAGAAATTTGGAATTTAATTGCCGAAGTTATCGAGCTTCAAAGTGTGAAAAATCACAAAAACTGGATGTTTGAGCTCATAAAGTACTATTTTTCTTGGAAACTCAAGATGATACAATCATGATGTGTTACGTGATGTTAAAGATCTCGTCGAGATGGTTCATTTGAGTCTTTGTTTAAGAAATTTGGAATTTAATTGCCGAAGTTATCGAGCTTCAAAGTGTGAAAAATCACAAAAACTGTATGTTTGAGCTCATAAAGTACTATTTTTCTTGGAAACTCAAGTTGATACAATCATGATGTGTTACGTCATGTCAAAGATCTCGTCGAGATGGTTCATTTGAGTCTTTGTTTAAGAAATTTGGAATTTAATTGCCGAAGTTATCGAGCTTCAAAGTGTGAAAAATCACAAAAACTGAATGTTTGAGCTCATAAAGTACTATTTTTCGTGGAAACTCAAGATGATACAGTCATGATGTGTTACGTCATGTTAAAGATCTCGTAGAGATGGTTCATTTGAGTCTTTGTTTAAGAAATTTGGAATTTAATTGCCGAAGTTATCGAGCTTCAAAGTGTGAAAAATCACAAAAACTGAATGTTTGAGCTCATAAAGTACTATTTTTCTTGGAAACTCAAGATGATACAATCATGATGTGTTACGTCATGTTAAAGATCTCGTCGAGATGGTTCATTTGAGTCTTTGTTTAAGAAATGTGGTCCTCATTGAACGAAGTTATCGAGCTTCAAAATGTGAAAAGTTACAAATATTATATGTTTGAGCTCATAAAGTACTATTTTTCGTGGAAACTCAAGATGATACAATCATGATGTGTTACGTCATGTTAAAGATCTCGTCGAGATGGTTCATTTGAGTCTTTGTTTAAGAAATTTGGAATTTAATTGCCGAAGTTATCGAGCTTCAAAGTGTGAAAAATCACAAAAACTGGATGTTTGAGCTCATAAAGTACTATTTTTCTTGGAAACTCAAGATGATACAGTCATGATGTGTTACGTCATGTTAAAGATCTCGTAGAGATGGTTCATTTGAGTCTTTGTTTAAGAAATTTGGTCCTCATTGACCGAAGTTATCGAGCTTCAAAATGTGAAAAGTCACAAAAATTGTAGGTTTGAGCTCATAAAGTACTATTTTTCATGGAAACTTAAGATGATACAATCATGATGTGTTACGTCATGTTAAAGATCTCGTCGAGATGGTTCATTTGAGTCTTTGTTTAAGAAATTTGGTCCTCATTGACCGAAGTTATCGAGCTTCAAAATGTGAAAAGTCACAAAAACTGTATGTTTGAGCTCATAAAGTACTATTTTTCTTGGAAACTCAAGATGATACAGTCATGATGTGTTACGTCATGTTAAAGATCTCGTAGAGATGGTTCATTTGAGTCTTTGTTTAAGAAATTTGGAATTTAATTGCCGAAGTTATCGAGCTTCAAAGTGTGAAAAATCACAAATATTATATGTTTGAGCTCATAAAGTACTATTTTTCGTGGAAACTCAAGATGATACAGTCATGATGTGTTACGTCATGTTAAAGATCTCGTCGAGATGGTTCATTTGAGTCTTTGTTTAAGAAATTTGGAATTTAATTGCCGAAGTTATCGAGCTTCAAAGTGTGAAAAATCACAAAAACTGAATGTTTGAGCTCATAAAGTACTATTTTTCTTGGAAACTCAAGATGATACAATCATGATGTGTTACGTCATGTTAAAGATCTCGTCGAGATGGTTCATTTGAGTCTTTGTTTAAGAAATGTGGTCCTCATTGAACGAAGTTATCGAGCTTCAAAATGTGAAAAGTTACAAATATTATATGTTTGAGCTCATAAAGTACTATTTTTCGTGGAAACTCAAGATGATACAATCATGATGTGTTACGTCATGTTAAAGATCTCGTCGAGATGGTTCATTTGAGTCTTTGTTTAAGAAATTTGGAATTTAAGTGCCGAAGTTATCGAGCTTCAAAGTGTGAAAAATCACAAAAACTGTATGTTGGAGCTCATAAAGTACTATTTTTCGTGGAAACTCAAGATGATACAATCATGATGTGTTACGTCATGTGAAAGATCTCGTAGAGATGGTTCATTTGAGTCTTTGTTTAAGAAATTTGGAATTTAATTGCCGAAGTTATCGAGCTTCAAAGTGTGAAAAATCACAAAAACTGGATGTTTGAGCTCATAAAGTACTATTTTTCTTGGAAACTCAAGATGATACAATCATGATGTGTTACGTGATGTTAAAGATCTCGTCGAGATGGTTCATTTGAGTCTTTGTTTAAGAAATTTGGTCCTCATTGACCGAAGTTATCGAGCTTCAAAATGTGAAAAGTCACAAAAATTGTAGGTTTGAGCTCATAAAGTACTATTTTTCATGGAAACTTAAGATGATACAATCATGATGTGTTACGTCATGTTAAAGATCTCGTCGAGATGGTTCATTTGAGTCTTTGTTTAAGAAATTTGGTCCTCATTGACCGAAGTTATCGAGCTTCAAAATGTGAAAAGTCACAAAAACTGTATGTTTGAGCTCATAAAGTACTATTTTTCTTGGAAACTCAAGTTGATACAATCATGATGTGTTACGTCATGTTAAAGATCTCGTCGAGATGGTTCATTTGAGTCTTTGTTTAAGAAATTTGGAATTTAATTGCCGAAGTTATCGAGCTTCAAAGTGTGAAAAATCACAAAAACTGTATGTTTGAGCTCATAAAGTACTATTTTTCTTGGAAACTCAAGTTGATACAATCATGATGTGTTACGTCATGTCAAAGATCTCGTCGAGATGGTTCATTTGAGTCTTTGTTTAAGAAATTTGGAATTTAATTGCCGAAGTTATCGAGCTTCAAAGTGTGAAAAATCACAAAAACTGAATGTTTGAGCTCATAAAGTACTATTTTTCGTGGAAACTCAAGATGATACAGTCATGATGTGTTACGTCATGTTAAAGATCTCGTAGAGATGGTTCATTTGAGTCTTTGTTTAAGAAATTTGGAATTTAATTGCCGAAGTTATCGAGCTTCAAAGTGTGAAAAATCACAAAAACTGAATGTTTGAGCTCATAAAGTACTATTTTTCTTGGAAACTCAAGATGATACAATCATGATGTGTTACGTCATGTTAAAGATCTCGTCGAGATGGTTCATTTGAGTCTTTGTTTAAGAAATGTGGTCCTCATTGAACGAAGTTATCGAGCTTCAAAATGTGAAAAGTTACAAATATTATATGTTTGAGCTCATAAAGTACTATTTTTCGTGGAAACTCAAGATGATACAATCATGATGTGTTACGTCATGTTAAAGATCTCGTCGAGATGGTTCATTTGAGTCTTTGTTTAAGAAATTTGGAATTTAATTGCCGAAGTTATCGAGCTTCAAAGTGTGAAAAATCACAAAAACTGGATGTTTGAGCTCATAAAGTACTATTTTTCTTGGAAACTCAAGATGATACAGTCATGATGTGTTACGTCATGTTAAAGATCTCGTAGAGATGGTTCATTTGAGTCTTTGTTTAAGAAATTTGGTCCTCATTGACCGAAGTTATCGAGCTTCAAAATGTGAAAAGTCACAAAAATTGTAGGTTTGAGCTCATAAAGTACTATTTTTCATGGAAACTTAAGATGATACAATCATGATGTGTTACGTCATGTTAAAGATCTCGTCGAGATGGTTCATTTGAGTCTTTGTTTAAGAAATTTGGTCCTCATTGACCGAAGTTATCGAGCTTCAAAATGTGAAAAGTCACAAAAACTGTATGTTTGAGCTCATAAAGTACTATTTTTCTTGGAAACTCAAGATGATACAGTCATGATGTGTTACGTCATGTTAAAGATCTCGTAGAGATGGTTCATTTGAGTCTTTGTTTAAGAAATTTGGAATTTAATTGCCGAAGTTATCGAGCTTCAAAGTGTGAAAAATCACAAATATTATATGTTTGAGCTCATAAAGTACTATTTTTCGTGGAAACTCAAGATGATACAGTCATGATGTGTTACGTCATGTTAAAGATCTCGTCGAGATGGTTCATTTGAGTCTTTGTTTAAGAAATTTGGAATTTAATTGCCGAAGTTATCGAGCTTCAAAGTGTGAAAAATCACAAAAACTGAATGTTTGAGCTCATAAAGTACTATTTTTCTTGGAAACTCAAGATGATACAATCATGATGTGTTACGTCATGTTAAAGATCTCGTCGAGATGGTTCATTTGAGTCTTTGTTTAAGAAATGTGGTCCTCATTGAACGAAGTTATCGAGCTTCAAAATGTGAAAAGTTACAAATATTATATGTTTGAGCTCATAAAGTACTATTTTTCGTGGAAACTCAAGATGATACAATCATGATGTGTTACGTCATGTTAAAGATCTCGTCGAGATGGTTCATTTGAGTCTTTGTTTAAGAAATTTGGAATTTAAGTGCCGAAGTTATCGAGCTTCAAAGTGTGAAAAATCACAAAAACTGTATGTTGGAGCTCATAAAGTACTATTTTTCGTGGAAACTCAAGATGATACAATCATGATGTGTTACGTCATGTGAAAGATCTCGTAGAGATGGTTCATTTGAGTCTTTGTTTAAGAAATTTGGAATTTAATTGCCGAAGTTATCGAGCTTCAAAGTGTGAAAAATCACAAATATTATATGTTTGAGCTCATAAAGTACTATTTTTCGTGGAAACTCAAGATGATACAGTCATGATGTGTTACGTCATGTTAAAGATCTCGTAGAGATGGTTCATTTGAGTCTTTGTTTAAGAAATTTGGTCCTCATTGACCGAAGTTATCGAGCTTCAAAATGTGAAAAGTCACAAAAATTGTAGGTTTGAGCTCATAAAGTACTATTTTTCATGGAAACTTAAGATGATACAATCATGATGTGTTACGTCATGTTAAAGATCTCGTCGAGATGGTTCATTTGAGTCTTTGTTTAAGAAATTTGGTCCTCATTGACCGAAGTTATCGAGCTTCAAAATGTGAAAAGTCACAAAAACTGTATGTTTGAGCTCATAAAGTACTATTTTTCTTGGAAACTCAAGATGATACAGTCATGATGTGTTACGTCATGTTAAAGATCTCGTAGAGATGGTTCATTTGAGTCTTTGTTTAAGAAATTTGGAATTTAATTGCCGAAGTTATCGAGCTTCAAAGTGTGAAAAATCACAAATATTATATGTTTGAGCTCATAAAGTACTATTTTTCGTGGAAACTCAAGATGATACAGTCATGATGTGTTACGTCATGTTAAAGATCTCGTAGAGATGGTTCATTTGAGTCTTTGTTTAAGAAATTTGGAATTTAATTGCCGAAGTTATCGAGCTTCAAAGTGTGAAAAATCACAAAAACTGAATGTTTGAGCTCATAAAGTACTATTTTTCTTGGAAACTCAAGATGATACAATCATGATGTGTTACGTCATGTTAAAGATCTCGTCGAGATGGTTCATTTGAGTCTTTGTTTAAGAAATGTGGTCCTCATTGAACGAAGTTATCGAGCTTCAAAATGTGAAAAGTTACAAATATTATATGTTTGAGCTCATAAAGTACTATTTTTCGTGGAAACTCAAGATGATACAATCATGATGTGTTACGTCATGTGAAAGATCTCGTAGAGATGGTTCATTTGAGTCTTTGTTTAAGAAATTTGGAATTTAATTGCCGAAGTTATCGAGCTTCAAAGTGTGAAAAATCACAAAAACTGGATGTTTGAGCTCATAAAGTACTATTTTTCTTGGAAACTCAAGATGATACAATCATGATGTGTTACGTGATGTTAAAGATCTCGTCGAGATGGTTCATTTGAGTCTTTGTTTAAGAAATTTGGTCCTCATTGACAGAAGTTATCGAGCTTCAAAATGTGAAAAGTCACAAAAACTGTATGTTTGAGCTCATAAAGTACTATTTTTCTTGGAAACTCAAGTTGATACAATCATGATGTGTTACGTCATGTCAAAGATCTCGTCGAGATGGTTCATTTGAGTCTTTGTTTAAGAAATTTGGAATTTAATTGCCGAAGTTATCGAGCTTCAAAGTGTGAAAAATCACAAAAACTGAATGTTTGAGCTCATAAAGTACTATTTTTCGTGGAAACTCAAGATGATACAGTCATGATGTGTTACGTCATGTTAAAGATCTCGTAGAGATGGTTCATTTGAGTCTTTGTTTAAGAAATTTGGAATTTAATTGCCGAAGTTATCGAGCTTCAAAGTGTGAAAAATCACAAAAACTGAATGTTTGAGCTCATAAAGTACTATTTTTCTTGGAAACTCAAGATGATACAATCATGATGTGTTACGTCATGTTAAAGATCTCGTCGAGATGGTTCATTTGAGTCTTTGTTTAAGAAATGTGGTCCTCATTGAACGAAGTTATCGAGCTTCAAAATGTGAAAAGTTACAAATATTATATGTTTGAGCTCATAAAGTACTATTTTTCGTGGAAACTCAAGATGATACAATCATGATGTGTTACGTCATGTTAAAGATCTCGTCGAGATGGTTCATTTGAGTCTTTGTTTAAGAAATTTGGAATTTAATTGCCGAAGTTATCGAGCTTCAAAGTGTGAAAAATCACAAAAACTGGATGTTTGAGCTCATAAAGTACTATTTTTCTTGGAAACTCAAGATGATACAATCATGATGTGTTACGTCATGTTAAAGATCTCGTCGAGATGGTTCATTTGAGTCTTTGTTTAAGAAATTTGGTCCTCATTGACCGAAGTTATCGAGCTTCAAAATGTGAAAAGTTACAAATATTATATGTTTGAGCTCATAAAGTACTATTTTTCGTGGAAACTCAAGATGATACAATCATGATGTGTTACGTCATGTTAAAGATCTCGTCGAGATGGTTCATTTGAGTCTTAGTTTAAGAAATTTGGAATTTAATTGCCGAAGTTATCGAGCTTCAAAGTGTGAAAAATCACAAAAACTGTATGTTGGAGCTCATAAAGTACTATTTTTCGTGGAAACTCAAGATGATACAATCATGATGTGTTACGTCATGTGAAAGATCTCGTAGAGATGGTTCATTTGAGTCTTTGTTTAAGAAATTTGGAATTTAATTGCCGAAGTTATCGAGCTTCAAAGTGTGAAAAATCACAAAAACTGGATGTTTGAGCTCATAAAGTACTATTTTTCTTGGAAACTCAAGATGATACAATCATGATGTGTTACGTGATGTTAAAGATCTCGTCGAGATGGTTCATTTGAGTCTTTGTTTAAGAAATTTGGTCCTCATTGACCGAAGTTATCGAGCTTCAAAATGTGAAAAGTCACAAAAACTGTATGTTTGAGCTCATAAAGTACTATTTTTCTTGGAAACTCAAGTTGATACAATCATGATGTGTTACGTCATGTCAAAGATCTCGTCGAGATGGTTCATTTGAGTCTTTGTTTAAGAAATTTGGAATTTAATTGCCGAAGTTATCGAGCTTCAAAGTGTGAAAAATCACAAAAACTGAATGTTTGAGCTCATAAAGTACTATTTTTCGTGGAAACTCAAGATGATACAGTCATGATGTGTTACGTCATGTTAAAGATCTCGTAGAGATGGTTCATTTGAGTCTTTGTTTAAGAAATTTGGAATTTAATTGCCGAAGTTATCGAGCTTCAAAGTGTGAAAAATCACAAAAACTGAATGTTTGAGCTCATAAAGTACTATTTTTCTTGGAAACTCAAGATGATACAATCATGATGTGTTACGTCATGTTAAAGATCTCGTCGAGATGGTTCATTTGAGTCTTTGTTTAAGAAATTTGGAATTTAATTGCCGAAGTTATCGAGCTTCAAAGTGTGAAAAATCACAAAAACTGGATGTTTGAGCTCATAAAGTACTATTTTTCTTGGAAACTCAAGATGATACAATCATGATGTGTTACGTCATGTTAAAGATCTCGTCGAGATGGTTCATTTGAGTCTTTGTTTAAGACATTTGGTCCTCATTGACCGAAGTTATCGAGCTTCAAAATGTGAAAAGTCACAAAAATTGTAGGTTTGAGCTCATAAAGTACTATTTTTCATGGAAACTTAAGATGATACAATCATGATGTGTTACGTCATGTTAAAGATCTCGTCGAGATGGTTCATTTGAGTCTTTGTTTAAGAAATTTGGAATTTAATTGCCGAAGTTATCGAGCTTCAAAGTGTGAAAAATCACAAATATTATATGTTTGAGCTCATAAAGTACTATTTTTCGTGGAAACTCAAGATGATACAGTCATGATGTGTTACGTCATGTTAAAGATCTCGTAGAGATGGTTCATTTGAGTCTTTGTTTAAGAAATTTGGAATTTAATTGCCGAAGTTATCGAGCTTCAAAGTGTGAAAAATCACAAAAACTGAATGTTTGAGCTCATAAAGTACTATTTTTCTTGGAAACTCAAGATGATACAATCATGATGTGTTACGTCATGTTAAAGATCTCGTCGAGATGGTTCATTTGAGTCTTTGTTTAAGAAATTTGGAATTTAATTGCCGAAGTTATCGAGCTTCAAAGTGTGAAAAATCACAAATATTATATGTTTGAGCTCATAAAGTACTATTTTTCTTGGAAACTCAAGTTGATACAATCATGATGTGTTACGTCATGTTAAAGATCTCGTCGAGATGGTTCATTTGAGTCTTTGTTTAAGAAATGTGGTCCTCATTGAACGAAGTTATCGAGCTTCAAAATGTGAAAAGTTACAAATATTATATGTTTGAGCTCATAAAGTACTATTTTTCGTGGAAACTCAAGATGATACAATCATGATGTGTTACGTCATGTTAAAGATCTCGTCGAGATGGTTCATTTGAGTCTTTGTTTAAGAAATTTGGAATTTAATTGCCGAAGTTATCGAGCTTCAAAGTGTGAAAAATCACAAAAACTGGATGTTTGAGCTCATAAAGTACTATTTTTCTTGGAAACTCAAGATGATACAATCATGATGTGTTACGTCATGTTAAAGATCTCGTCGAGATGGTTCATTTGAGTCTTTGTTTAAGAAATTTGGTCCTCATTGACCGAAGTTATCGAGCTTCAAAATGTGAAAAGTCACAAAAACTGTATGTTTGAGCTCATAAAGTACTATTTTTCTTGGAAACTCAAGTTGATACAATCATGATGTGTTACGTCATGTCAAAGATCTCGTCGAGATGGTTCATTTGAGTCTTTGTTTAAGAAATTTGGAATTTAATTGCCGAAGTTATCGAGCTTCAAAGTGTGAAAAATCACAAAAACTGAATGTTTGAGCTCATAAAGTACTATTTTTCGTGGAAACTCAAGATGATACAGTCATGATGTGTTACGTCATGTTAAAGATCTCGTAGAGATGGTTCATTTGAGTCTTTGTTTAAGAAATTTGGAATTTAATTGCCGAAGTTATCGAGCTTCAAAGTGTGAAAAATCACAAAAACTGAATGTTTGAGCTCATAAAGTACTATTTTTCTTGGAAACTCAAGATGATACAATCATGATGTGTTACGTCATGTTAAAGATCTCGTCGAGATGGTTCATTTGAGTCTTTGTTTAAGAAATGTGGTCCTCATTGAACGAAGTTATCGAGCTTCAAAATGTGAAAAGTTACAAATATTATATGTTTGAGCTCATAAAGTACTATTTTTCGTGGAAACTCAAGATGATACAATCATGATGTGTTACGTCATGTTAAAGATCTCGTCGAGATGGTTCATTTGAGTCTTTGTTTAAGAAATTTGGAATTTAATTGCCGAAGTTATCGAGCTTCAAAGTGTGAAAAATCACAAAAACTGGATGTTTGAGCTCATAAAGTACTATTTTTCTTGGAAACTCAAGATGATACAATCATGATGTGTTACGTCATGTTAAAGATCTCGTCGAGATGGTTCATTTGAGTCTTTGTTTAAGACATTTGGTCCTCATTGACCGAAGTTATCGAGCTTCAAAATGTGAAAAGTCACAAAAATTGTAGGTTTGAGCTCATAAAGTACTATTTTTCATGGAAACTTAAGATGATACAATCATGATGTGTTACGTCATGTTAAAGATCTCGTCGAGATGGTTCATTTGAGTCTTTGTTTAAGAAATTTGGAATTTAATTGCCGAAGTTATCGAGCTTCAAAGTGTGAAAAATCACAAATATTATATGTTTGAGCTCATAAAGTACTATTTTTCGTGGAAACTCAAGATGATACAGTCATGATGTGTTACGTCATGTTAAAGATCTCGTAGAGATGGTTCATTTGAGTCTTTGTTTAAGAAATTTGGAATTTAATTGCCGAAGTTATCGAGCTTCAAAGTGTGAAAAATCACAAAAACTGAATGTTTGAGCTCATAAAGTACTATTTTTCTTGGAAACTCAAGATGATACAATCATGATGTGTTACGTCATGTTAAAGATCTCGTCGAGATGGTTCATTTGAGTCTTTGTTTAAGAAATTTGGAATTTAATTGCCGAAGTTATCGAGCTTCAAAGTGTGAAAAATCACAAAAACTGAATGTTTGAGCTCATAAAGTACTATTTTTCTTGGAAACTCAAGATGATACAATCATGATGTGTTACGTCATGTTAAAGATCTCGTCGAGATGGTTCATTTGAGTCTTTGTTTAAGAAATTTGGATTTAATTGCCGAAGTTATCGAGCTTCAAAGTGTGAAAAATCACAAAAACTGTATGTTTGAGCTCATAAAGTACTATTTTTCGTGGAAACTCAAGATGATACAATCATGATGTGTTACGTCATGTTAAAGATCTCGTCGAGATGGTTCATTTGAGTCTTTGTTTAAGAAATTTGGAATTTAAGTGCCGAAGTTATCGAGCTTCAAAGTGTGAATAATCACAAAAACTGTATGTTTGAGCTCATAAAGTACTATTTTTCGTGGAAACTCAAGATGATACAGTCATGATGTGTTACGTCATGCTAAAGATCTCGTAGAGATGGTTCATTTGAGTCTTTGTTTAAGAAATTTGGATTTAATTGCCGAAGTTATCGAGCTTCAAATTGTGAATATTCACAAAAACTGAATGTTTGAGCTCATAAAGTACTATTTTTCTTGGAATCTCAAGATGATTCAATCATGATGTGTTACGTAATGTTAAAGATCTCGTCGAGATGGTTCATTTGAGTCTTTGTTTAAGAAATTTGGAATTTATTTGCCGAAGTTATCGAGCTTCAAAGTGTGAATAATCACAAAAACTGTATGTTTGAGCTAATAAAGTACTATTTTTCATGGAAACTCAAGATGATACAATCATGATGTGTTACGTCATGTTAAAGATCTCGTCGAGATGGTTCATTTGAGTCTTTGTTTAAGAAATTTGGAATTTAAGTGCCGAAGTTATCGAGCTTCAAAGTGTGAAAAATCACAAAAACTGTATGTTTGAGCTCATAAAGTACTATTTTTCTTGGAAACTCAAGATGATACAATCATGATGTGTTACGTCATGTTAAAGATTTCGTCGAGATGGTTCATTTGAGTCTTTGTTTAAGAAATTTGGAATTTATTTGCCGAAGTTATCGAGCTTCAAAGTGTGAAAAATCACAAAAACTGTATGTTTGAGCTCATAAACTACTATTTTTCTTGGAAACTCAAGATGATACAATCATGATGTGTTACGTCATGTTAAAGATCTCGTCGAAATGGTTCATTTGAGTCTTTGTTTAAGAAATTTGGTCCTCACTGACCGAAGTTATCGAGCTTCAAAATGTGAAAAGTCACAAAAATTGTAGGTTTGAGCTCATAAAGTATTATTTTTCATGGAAACTTAAGATGATACAATCATGATGTGTTACGTCATGTTAAAGATCTCGTCGAGATGGTTCATTTGAGTCTTTGTTTAAGAAATTTGGTCCTCATTGACCGAAGTTATCGAGCTTCAAAATGTGAAAAGTTACAAAAACTGTATGTTTGAGCTCATAAAGTACTATTTTTCTTGGAAACTCAAGATGATACAATCATGATGTGTTACGTCATGTCAAAGATCTCGTCGAGATGGTTCATTTGAGTCTTTGTTTAAGAAATGTGGTCCTCATTGAACGAAGTTATCGAGCTTCAAAATGTGAAAAGTTACAAATATTATATGTTTGAGCTCATAAAGTACTATTTTTCGTGGAAACTCAAGATGATACAATCATGATGTGTTACGTCATGTTAAAGATCTCGTCGAGATGGTTCATTTGAGTCTTTGTTTAAGAAATTTGGTCCTCATTGACCGAAGTTATCGAGCTTCAAAATGTGAAAAGTTACAAAAACTGTATGTTTGAGCTCATAAAGTACTATTTTTCTTGGAAACTCAAGATGATACAATCATGATGTGTTACGTCATGTTAAAGATCTCGTCGAGATGGTTCATTTGAGTCTTTGTTTAAGAAATGTGGTCCTCATTGAACGAAGTTATCGAGCTTCAAAATGTGAAAAGTTACAAATATTATATGTTTGAGCTCATAAAGTACTATTTTTCGTGGAAACTCAAGATGATACAATCATGATGTGTTACGTCATGTTAAAGATCTCGTCGAGATGGTTCATTTGAGTCTTTGTTTAAGAAATTTGGAATTTAATTGCCGAAGTTATCGAGCTTCAAAGTGTGAAAAATCACAAAAACTGGATGTTTGAGCTCATAAAGTACTATTTTTCTTGGAAACTCAAGATGATACAATCATGATGTGTTACGTCATGTTAAAGATCTCGTCGAGATGGTTCATTTGAGTCTTTGTTTAAGAAATTTGGTCCTCATTGACCGAAGTTATCGAGCTTCAAAATGTGAAAAGTCACAAAAATTGTAGGTTTGAGCTCATAAAGTACTATTTTTCATGGAAACTTAAGATGATACAATCATGATGTGTTACGTCATGTTAAAGATCTCGTCGAGATGGTTCATTTGAGTCTTTGTTTAAGAAATTTGGTCCTCATTGACCGAAGTTATCGAGCTTCAAAATGTGAAAAGTCACAAAAACTGTATGTTTGAGCTCATAAAGTACTATTTTTCTTGGAAACTCAAGTTGATACAATCATGATGTGTTACGTCATGTCAAAGATCTCGTCGAGATGGTTCATTCGAGTCTTTGTTTAAGAAATTTGGAATTTAATTGCCGAAGTTATCGAGCTTCAAAGTGTGAAAAATCACAAATACTGAATGTTTGAGCTCATAAAGTACTATTTTTCGTGGAAACTCAAGATGATACAGTCATGATGTGTTACGTCATGTTAAAGATCTCGTAGAGATGGTTCATTTGAGTCTTTGTTTAAGAAATTTGGAATTTAATTGCCGAAGTTATCGAGCTTCAAAGTGTGAAAAATCACAAAAACTGAATGTTTGAGCTCATAAAGTACTATTTTTCTTGGAAACTCAAGATGATACAATCATGATGTGTTACGTCATGTTAAAGATCTCGTCGAGATGGTTCATTTGAGTCTTTGTTTAAGAAATGTGGTCCTCATTGAACGAAGTTATCGAGCTTCAAAATGTGAAAAGTTACAAATATTATATGTTTGAGCTCATAAAGTACTATTTTTCGTGGAAACTCAAGATGATACAATCATGATGTGTTACGTCATGTTAAAGATCTCGTCGAGATGGTTCATTTGAGTCTTAGTTTAAGAAATTTGGAATTTAATTGCCGAAGTTATCGAGCTTCAAAGTGTGAAAAATCACAAAAACTGTATGTTGGAGCTCATAAAGTACTATTTTTCGTGGAAACTCAAGATGATACAATCATGATGTGTTACGTCATGTTAAAGATTTCGTCGAGATGGTTCATTTGAGTCTTTGTTTAAGAAATTTGGATTTAATTGCCGAAGTTATCGAGCTTCAAAGTGTGAAAAATCACAAAAACTGTATGTTTGAGCTCATAAAGTACTATTTTTCGTGGAAACTCAAGATGATACAATCATGATGTGTTACGTCATGTTAAAGATTTCGTCGAGATGGTTCATTTGAGTCTTTGTTTAAGAAATTTGGATTTAATTGCCGAAGTTATCGAGCTTCAAAGTGTGAAAAATCATAAAAACTGTATGTTTGAGCTCATAAAGTACTATTTTTCGTGGAAACTCAAGATGATACAATCATGATGTGTTACGTCATGTTAAAGATCTCGTCGAGATGGTTCATTTGAGTCTTTGTTTAAGAAATTTGGAATTTAATTGCCGAAGTTATCGAGCTTCAAAGTGTGAAAAATCACAAAAACTGAATGTTTGAGCTCATAAAGTACTATTTTTCTTGGAAACTCAAGATGATACAATCATGATGTGTTACGTCATGTTAAAGATCTCGTCGAGATGGTTCATTTGAGTCTTTGTTTAAGAAATGTGGTCCTCATTGAACGAAGTTATCGAGCTTCAAAATGTGAAAAGTTACAAATATTATATGTTTGAGCTCATAAAGTACTATTTTTCGTGGAAACTCAAGATGATACAATCATGATGTGTTACGTCATGTTAAAGATCTCGTCGAGATGGTTCATTTGAGTCTTAGTTTAAGAAATTTGGAATTTAATTGCCGAAGTTATCGAGCTTCAAAGTGTGAAAAATCACAAAAACTGTATGTTGGAGCTCATAAAGTACTATTTTTCGTGGAAACTCAAGATGATACAATCATGATGTGTTACGTCATGTTAAAGATTTCGTCGAGATGGTTCATTTGAGTCTTTGTTTAAGAAATTTGGATTTAATTGCCGAAGTTATCGAGCTTCAAAGTGTGAAAAATCACAAAAACTGTATGTTTGAGCTCATAAAGTACTATTTTTCGTGGAAACTCAAGATGATACAATCATGATGTGTTACGTCATGTTAAAGATTTCGTCGAGATGGTTCATTTGAGTCTTTGTTTAAGAAATTTGGATTTAATTGCCGAAGTTATCGAGCTTCAAAGTGTGAAAAATCACAAAAACTGTATGTTTGAGCTCATAAAGTACTATTTTTCTTGGAAACTCAAGATGATACAATCATGATGTGTTACGTCATGTTAAAGATCTCGTCGAGATGGTTCATTTGAGTCTTTGTTTAAGAAATTTGGATTTAATTGCCGAAGTTATCGAGCTTCAAAGTGTGAAAAATCACAAAAACTGTATGGTGGAGCTCATAAAGTACTATTTTTCGTGGAAACTCAAGATGATACAGTCATGATGTGTTACGTCATGCTAAAGATCTCGTAGAGATGGTTCATTTGAGTCTTTGTTTAAGAAATTTGGATTTAATTGCCGAAGTTATCGAGCTTCAAATTATGAATATTCACAAAAACTGAATGTTTGAGCTCATAAAGTACTATTTTTCTTGGAATCTCAAGATGATTCAATCATGATGTGTTACGTAATGTTAAAGATCTCGTCGAGATGGTTCATTTGAGTCTTTGTTTAAGAAATTTGGAATTTATTTGCCGAAGTTATCGAGCTTCAAAGTGTGAAAAATCACAAAAACTGTATGTTTGAGCTCATAAAGTACTATTTTTCTTGGAAACTCAAGATGATACAATCATGATGTGTTACGTCATGTTAAAGATTTCGTCGAGATGGTTCATTTGAGTCTTTGTTTAAGAAATTTGGAATTTATTTGCCGAAGTTATCGAGCTTCAAAGTGTGAAAAATCACAAAAACTGTATGTTTGAGCTCATAAAGTATTATTTTTCATGGAAACTTAAGATGATACAATCATGATGTGTTACGTCATGTTAAAGATCTCGTCGAGATGGTTCATTTGAGTCTTTGTTTAAGAAATTTGGTCCTCATTGACCGAAGTTATCGAGCTTCAAAATGTGAAAAGTCACAAAAATTGTAGGTTTGAGCTCATAAAGTATTATTTTTCATGGAAACTTAAGATGATACAATCATGATGTGTTACGTCATGTTAAAGATCTCGTCGAGATGGTTCATTTGAGTCTTTGTTTAAGAAATTTGGTCCTCATTGACTGAAGTTATCGAGCTTCAAAATGTGAAAAGTTACAAAAACTGTATGTTTGAGCTCATAAAGTACTATTTTTCTTGGAAACTCAAGTTGATACAATCATGATGTGTTACGTCATGTTAAAGATCTCGTCGAGATGGTTCATTTGAGTCTTTGTTTAAGAAATTTGGAATTTAATTGCCGAAGTTATCGAGCTTCAAAGTGTGAAAAATCACAAAAACTGTATGTTTGAGCTCATAAAGTACTATTTTTCTTGGAAACTCAAGTTGATACAATCATGATGTGTTACGTCATGTTAAAGA
Organism: Euwallacea fornicatus; assembly: GCF_040115645.1. Taxonomy (NCBI): domain Eukaryota; kingdom Metazoa; phylum Arthropoda; class Insecta; order Coleoptera; family Curculionidae; genus Euwallacea; species Euwallacea fornicatus. The sequence goes on along the minus strand of NW_027096049.1, from coordinate 224,695 downwards.
TCTCGTCGAGATGGTTCATTTGAGTCTTTGTTTAAGAAATTTGGATTTAATTGCCGAAGTTATCGAGCTTCAAAGTGTGAAAAATCACAAAAACTGAATGTTTGAGTTCATAAAGTACTATTTTTCTTGGAAACTCAAGATGATACAATCATGATGTGTTACGTCATGTTAAAGATCTCGTCGAGATGGTTCATTTGAGTCTTTGTTTAAGAAATTTGGAATTTAATTGCCGAAGTTATCGAGCTTCAAAGTGTGAAAAATCACAAAAACTGAATGTTTGAGCTCATAAAGTACTATTTTTCTTGGAAACTCAAGATGATACAATCATGATGTGTTACGTCATGTTAAAGATCTCGTAGAGATGGTTCATTTGAGTCTTTGTTTAAGAAATTTGGAATTTAATTGCCGAAGTTATCGAGCTTCAAAGTGTGAAAAATCACAAAAACTGTATGTTTGAGCTCATAAAGTACTATTTTTCTTGGAAACTCAAGTTGATACAATCATGATGTGTTACGTCATGTTAAAGATCTCGTCGAGATGGTTCATTTGAGTCTTTGTTTAAGAAATTTGGATTTAATTGCCGAAGTTATCGAGCTTCAAAGTGTGAAAAATCACAAAAACTGAATGTTTGAGTTCATAAAGTACTATTTTTCTTGGAAACTCAAGATGATACAATCATGATGTGTTACGTCATGTTAAAGATCTCGTCGAGATGGTTCATTTGAGTCTTTGTTTAAGAAATTTGGAATTTAATTGCCGAAGTTATCGAGCTTCAAAGTGTGAAAAATCACAAAAACTGAATGTTTGAGCTCATAAAGTACTATTTTTCTTGGAAACTCAAGATGATACAATCATGATGTGTTACGTCATGTTAAAGATCTCGTAGAGATGGTTCATTTGAGTCTTTGTTTAAGAAATTTGGAATTTAATTGCCGAAGTTATCGAGCTTCAAAGTGTGAAAAATCACAAAAACTGGATGTTTGAGCTCATAAAGTACTATTTTTCTTGGAAACTCAAGTTGATACAATCATGATGTGTTACGTCATGTTAAAGATCTCGTCGAGATGGTTCATTTGAGTCTTTGTTTAAGAAATTTGGAATTTATTTGCCGAAGTTATCGAGCTTCAAAGTGTGAAAAATCACAAAAACTGTATGTTTGAGCTCATAAACTACTATTTTTCTTGGAAACTCAAGATGATACAATCATGATGTGTTACGTCATGCTAAAGATCTCGTCGAAATGGTTCATTTGAGTCTTTGTTTAAGAAATTTGGTCCTCATTGACCGAAGTTATCGAGCTTCAAAATGTGAAAAGTTACAAAAACTGTATGTTTGAGCTCATAAAGTACTATTTTTCTTGGAAACTCAAGATGATACAATCATGATGTGTTACGTGATGTTAAAGATCTCGTCGAGATGGTTCATTTGAGTCTTTGTTTAAGAAATTTGGTCCTCATTGACTGAAGTTATCGAGCTTCAAAATGTGAAAAGTTACAAAAACTGTATGTTTGAGCTCATAAAGTACTATTTTTCTTGGAAACTCAAGTTGATACAATCATGATGTGTTACGTCATGTTAAAGATCTCGTCGAGATGGTTCATTTGAGTCTTTGTTTAAGAAATTTGGAATTTAATTGCCGAAGTTATCGAGCTTCAAAGTGTGAAAAATCACAAAAACTGTATGTTTGAGCTCATAAAGTACTATTTTTCTTGGAAACTCAAGTTGATACAATCATGATGTGTTACGTCATGTTAAAGATCTCGTCGAGATGGTTCATTTGAGTCTTTGTTTAAGAAATTTGGATTTAATTGCCGAAGTTATCGAGCTTCAAAGTGTGAAAAATCACAAAAACTGAATGTTTGAGTTCATAAAGTACTATTTTTCTTGGAAACTCAAGATGATACAATCATGATGTGTTACGTCATGTTAAAGATCTCGTCGAGATGGTTCATTTGAGTCTTTGTTTAAGAAATTTGGAATTTAATTGCCGAAGTTATCGAGCTTCAAAGTGTGAAAAATCACAAAAACTGAATGTTTGAGCTCATAAAGTACTATTTTTCTTGGAAACTCAAGATGATACAATCATGATGTGTTACGTCATGTTAAAGATCTCGTAGAGATGGTTCATTTGAGTCTTTGTTTAAGAAATTTGGAATTTAATTGCCGAAGTTATCGAGCTTCAAAGTGTGAAAAATCACAAAAACTGGATGTTTGAGCTCATAAAGTACTATTTTTCTTGGAAACTCAAGATGATACAATCATGATGTGTTACGTGATGTTAAAGATCTCGTCGAGATGGTTCATTTGAGTCTTTGTTTAAGAAATTTGGTCCTCATTGACCGAAGTTATCGAGCTTCAAAATGTGAAAAGTCACAAAAACTGTATGTTTGAGCTCATAAAGTACTATTTTTCTTGGAAACTCAAGTTGATACAATCATGATGTGTTACGTCATGTCAAAGATCTCGTCGAGATGGTTCATTTGAGTCTTTGTTTAAGAAATTTGGAATTTAATTGCCGAAGTTATCGAGCTTCAAAGTGTGAAAAATCACAAAAACTGTATGTTTGAGCTCATAAAGTACTATTTTTCTTGGAAACTCAAGATGATACAATCATGATGTGTTACGTCATGTTAAAGATTTCGTCGAGATGGTTCATTTGAGTCTTTGTTTAAGAAATTTGGAATTTATTTGCCGAAGTTATCGAGCTTCAAAGTGTGAAAAATCACAAAAACTGTATGTTTGAGCTCATAAACTACTATTTTTCTTGGAAACTCAAGATGATACAATCATGATGTGTTACGTCATGCTAAAGATCTCGTCGAAATGGTTCATTTGAGTCTTTGTTTAAGAAATTTGGTCCTCATTGACCGAAGTTATCGAGCTTCAAAATGTGAAAAGTTACAAAAACTGTATGTTTGAGCTCATAAAGTACTATTTTTCTTGGAAACTCAAGATGATACAATCATGATGTGTTACGTGATGTTAAAGATCTCGTCGAGATGGTTCATTTGAGTCTTTGTTTAAGAAATTTGGTCCTCATTGACTGAAGTTATCGAGCTTCAAAATGTGAAAAGTTACAAAAACTGTATGTTTGAGCTCATAAAGTACTATTTTTCTTGGAAACTCAAGTTGATACAATCATGATGTGTTACGTCATGTTAAAGATCTCGTCGAGATGGTTCATTTGAGTCTTTGTTTAAGAAATTTGGAATTTAATTGCCGAAGTTATCGAGCTTCAAAGTGTGAAAAATCACAAATATTATATGTTTGAGCTCATAAAGTACTATTTTTCATGGAAACTCAAGATGATACAGTCATGATGTGTTACGTCATGTTAAAGATCTCGTAGAGATGGTTCATTTGAGTCTTTGTTTAAGAAATTTGGAATTTAATTGCCGAAGTTATCGAGCTTCAAAGTGTGAAAAATCACAAAAACTGAATGTTTGAGCTCATAAAGTACTATTTTTCTTGGAAACTCAAGATGATACAATCATGATGTGTTACGTCATGTTAAAGATCTCGTAGAGATGGTTCATTTGAGTCTTTGTTTAAGAAATTTGGAATTTAATTGCCGAAGTTATCGAGCTTCAAAGTGTGAAAAATCACAAAAACTGGATGTTTGAGCTCATAAAGTACTATTTTTCTTGGAAACTCAAGATGATACAATCATGATGTGTTACGTCATGTTAAAGATCTCGTAGAGATGGTTCATTTGAGTCTTTGTTTAAGAAATTTGGAATTTAATTGCCGAAGTTATCGAGCTTCAAAGTGTGAAAAATCACAAAAACTGAATGTTTGAGTTCATAAAGTACTATTTTTCTTGGAAACTCAAGATGATACAATCATGATGTGTTACGTCATGTTAAAGATCTCGTCGAGATGGTTCATTTGAGTCTTTGTTTAAGAAATTTGGAATTTAATTGCCGAAGTTATCGAGCTTCAAAGTGTGAAAAATCACAAAAACTGAATGTTTGAGCTCATAAAGTACTATTTTTCTTGGAAACTCAAGATGATACAATCATGATGTGTTACGTCATGTTAAAGATCTCGTAGAGATGGTTCATTTGAGTCTTTGTTTAAGAAATTTGGAATTTAATTGCCGAAGTTATCGAGCTTCAAAGTGTGAAAAATCACAAAAACTGGATGTTTGAGCTCATAAAGTACTATTTTTCTTGGAAACTCAAGTTGATACAATCATGATGTGTTACGTCATGTCAAAGATCTCGTCGAGATGGTTCATTTGAGTCTTTGTTTAAGAAATTTGGAATTTAATTGCCGAAGTTATCGAGCTTCAAAGTGTGAAAAATCACAAAAACTGAATGTTTGAGCTCATAAAGTACTATTTTTCGTGGAAACTCAAGATGATACAGTCATGATGTGTTACGTCATGTTAAAGATCTCGTAGAGATGGTTCATTTGAGTCTTTGTTTAAGAAATTTGGTCCTCATTGACCGAAGTTATCGAGCTTCAAAATGTGAAAAGTCACAAAAACTGTATGTTTGAGCTCATAAAGTACTATTTTTCTTGGAAACTCAAGTTGATACAATCATGATGTGTTACGTCATGTCAAAGATCTCGTCGAGATGGTTCATTTGAGTCTTTGTTTAAGAAATTTGGAATTTAATTGCCGAAGTTATCGAGCTTCAAAGTGTGAAAAATCACAAAAACTGAATGTTTGAGCTCATAAAGTACTATTTTTCGTGGAAACTCAAGATGATACAGTCATGATGTGTTACGTCATGTTAAAGATCTCGTAGAGATGGTTCATTTGAGTCTTTGTTTAAGAAATTTGGTCCTCATTGACCGAAGTTATCGAGCTTCAAAATGTGAAAAGTCACAAAAACTGTATGTTTGAGCTCATAAAGTACTATTTTTCTTGGAAACTCAAGATGATACAATCATGATGTGTTACGTCATGTTAAAGATCTCGTCGAGATGGTTCATTTGAGTCTTTGTTTAAGAAATGTGGTCCTTATTGAACGAAGTTATCGAGCTTCAAAATGTGAAAAGTTACAAATATTATATGTTTGAGCTCATAAAGTACTATTTTTCGTGGAAACTCAAGATGATACAATCATGATGTGTTACGTCATGTTAAAGATCTCGTCGAGATGGTTCATTTGAGTCTTTGTTTAAGAAATTTGGAATTTAATTGCCGAAGTTATCGAGCTTCAAAGTGTGAAAAATCACAAAAACTGGATGTTTGAGCTCATAAAGTACTATTTTTCTTGGAAACTCAAGATGATACAATCATGATGTGTTACGTCATGTTAAAGATCTCGTCGAGATGGTTCATTTGAGTCTTTGTTTAAGAAATTTGGAATTTATGTGCCGAAGTTATCGAGCTTCAAATTGTGAATATTCACAAAAACTGAATGTTTGAGCTCATAAAGTACTATTTTTCTTGGAATCTCAAGATGATTCAATCATGATGTGTTACGTCATGTTAAAGATCTCGTCGAGATGGTTCATTTGAGTCTTTGTTTAAGAAATTTGGATTTAATTGCCGAAGTTATCGAGCTTCAAAATGTGAATAATCACAAAAACTGTATGTTTGAGCTCATAAAGTACTATTTTTCTTGGAAACTCAAGATGATACAATCATGATGTGTTACGTCATGTTAAAGATCTCGTCGAGATGGTTCATTTGAGTCTTTGTTTAAGAAATTTGGAATTTATTTGCCGAAGTTATCGAGCTTCAAAGTGTGAAAAATCACAAAAACTGTATGTTTGAGCTCATAAAGTACTTTTTTTCGTGGAAACTCAAGATGATACAGTCATGATGTGTTACGTCATGTTAAAGATTTCGTCGAGATGGTTCATTTGAGTCTTTGTTTAAGAAATTTGGAATTTATTTGCCGAAGTTATCGAGCTTCAAAGTGTGAAAAATCACAAAAACTGTATGTTTGAGCTCATAAACTACTATTTTTCTTGGAAACTCAAGATGATACAATCATGATGTGTTACGTCATGTTAAAGATCTCGTCGAAATGGTTCATTTGAGTCTTTGTTTAAGAAATTTGGTCCTCATTGACCGAAGTTATCGAGCTTCAAAATGTGAAAAGTCACAAAAACTGTATGTTTGAGCTAATAAAGTACTATTTTTCATGGAAACTCAAGATGATACAATCATGATGTGTTACGTCATGTTAAAGATCTCGGCGAGATGGTTCATTTGAGTCTTTGTTTAAGAAATTTGGAATTTAAGTGCCGAAGTTATCGAGCTTCAAAGTGTGAAAAATCACAAAAACTGTATGTTTGAGCTCATAAACTACTATTTTTCGTGGAAACTCAAGATGATACAATCATGATGTGTTACGTCATGTTAAAGATCTCGTCGAAATGGTTCATTTGAGTCTTTGTTTAAGAAATTTGGTCCTCATTGACCGAAGTTATCGAGCTTCAAAATGTGAAAAGTCACAAAAATTGTAGGTTTGAGCTCATAAAGTATTATTTTTCATGGAAACTTAAGATGATACAATCATGATGTGTTACGTCATGTTAAAGATCTCGTCGAGATGGTTCATTTGAGTCTTTGTTTAAGAAATTTGGTCCTCATTGACCGAAGTTATCGAGCTTCAAAATGTGAAAAGTTACAAAAACTGTATGTTTGAGCTCATAAAGTACTATTTTTCTTGGAAACTCAAGTTGATACAATCATGATGTGTTACGTCATGTTAAAGATCTCGTCGAGATGGTTCATTTGAGTCTTTGTTTAAGAAATTTGGAATTTAATTGCCGAAGTTATCGAGCTTCAAAGTGTGAAAAATCACAAATATTATATGTTTGAGCTCATAAAGTACTATTTTTCATGGAAACTCAAGATGATACAGTCATGATGTGTTACGTCATGTTAAAGATCTCGTAGAGATGGTTCATTTGAGTCTTTGTTTAAGAAATTTGGAATTTAATTGCCGAAGTTATCGAGCTTCAAAGTGTGAAAAATCACAAAAACTGAATGTTTGAGTTCATAAAGTACTATTTTTCTTGGAAACTCAAGATGATACAATCATGATGTGTTACGTCATGTTAAAGATCTCGTCGAGATGGTTCATTTGAGTCTTTGTTTAAGAAATTTGGAATTTAATTGCCGAAGTTATCGAGCTTCAAAGTGTGAAAAATCACAAAAACTGAATGTTTGAGCTCATAAAGTACTATTTTTCTTGGAAACTCAAGATGATACAATCATGATGTGTTACGTCATGTTAAAGATCTCGTAGAGATGGTTCATTTGAGTCTTTGTTTAAGAAATTTGGAATTTAATTGCCGAAGTTATCGAGCTTCAAAGTGTGAAAAATCACAAAAACTGGATGTTTGAGCTCATAAAGTACTATTTTTCTTGGAAACTCAAGATGATACAATCATGATGTGTTACGTGATGTTAAAGATCTCGTCGAGATGGTTCATTTGAGTCTTTGTTTAAGAAATTTGGTCCTCATTGACCGAAGTTATCGAGCTTCAAAATGTGAAAAGTCACAAAAACTGTATGTTTGAGCTCATAAAGTACTATTTTTCTTGGAAACTCAAGTTGATACAATCATGATGTGTTACGTCATGTCAAAGATCTCGTCGAGATGGTTCATTTGAGTCTTTGTTTAAGAAATTTGGAATTTAATTGCCGAAGTTATCGAGCTTCAAAGTGTGAAAAATCACAAAAACTGAATGTTTGAGCTCATAAAGTACTATTTTTCGTGGAAACTCAAGATGATACAGTCATGATGTGTTACGTCATGTTAAAGATCTCGTAGAGATGGTTCATTTGAGTCTTTGTTTAAGAAATTTGGAATTTAATTGCCGAAGTTATCGAGCTTCAAAGTGTGAAAAATCACAAAAACTGAATGTTTGAGCTCATAAAGTACTATTTTTCTTGGAAACTCAAGATGATACAATCATGATGTGTTACGTCATGTTAAAGATCTCGTCGAGATGGTTCATTTGAGTCTTTGTTTAAGAAATGTGGTCCTTATTGAACGAAGTTATCGAGCTTCAAAATGTGAAAAGTTACAAATATTATATGTTTGAGCTCATAAAGTACTATTTTTCGTGGAAACTCAAGATGATACAATCATGATGTGTTACGTCATGTTAAAGATCTCGTCGAGATGGTTCATTTGAGTCTTTGTTTAAGAAATGTGGTCCTCATTGACCGAAGTTATCGAGCTTCAAAGTGTGAAAAATCACAAAAACTGTATGTTGGAGCTCATAAAGTACTATTTTTCGTGGAAACTCAAGATGATACAGTCATGATGTGTTACGTCATGTTAAAGATCTCGTAGAGATGGTTCATTTGAGTCTTTGTTTAAGAAATTTGGAATTTAATTGCCGAAGTTATCGAGCTTCAAAGTGTGAAAAATCACAAAAACTGAATGTTTGAGCTCATAAAGTACTATTTTTCTTGGAAACTCAAGATGATACAATCATGATGTGTTACGTCATGTTAAAGATCTCGTAGAGATGGTTCATTTGAGTCTTTGTTTAAGAAATTTGGAATTTAATTGCCGAAGTTATCGAGCTTCAAAGTGTGAAAAATCACAAAAACTGGATGTTTGAGCTCATAAAGTACTATTTTTCTTGGAAACTCAAGATGATACAATCATGATGTGTTACGTGATGTTAAAGATCTCGTCGAGATGGTTCATTTGAGTCTTTGTTTAAGAAATTTGGTCCTCATTGACCGAAGTTATCGAGCTTCAAAATGTGAAAAGTCACAAAAACTGTATGTTTGAGCTCATAAAGTACTATTTTTCTTGGAAACTCAAGTTGATACAATCATGATGTGTTACGTCATGTCAAAGATCTCGTCGAGATGGTTCATTTGAGTCTTTGTTTAAGAAATTTGGAATTTAATTGCCGAAGTTATCGAGCTTCAAAGTGTGAAAAATCACAAAAACTGAATGTTTGAGCTCATAAAGTACTATTTTTCGTGGAAACTCAAGATGATACAGTCATGATGTGTTACGTCATGTTAAAGATCTCGTAGAGATGGTTCATTTGAGTCTTTGTTTAAGAAATTTGGAATTTAATTGCCGAAGTTATCGAGCTTCAAAGTGTGAAAAATCACAAAAACTGAATGTTTGAGCTCATAAAGTACTATTATTCTTGGAAACTCAAGATGATACAATCATGATGTGTTACGTCATGTTAAAGATCTCGTCGAGATGGTTCATTTGAGTCTTTGTTTAAGAAATGTGGTCCTTATTGAACGAAGTTATCGAGCTTCAAAATGTGAAAAGTTACAAATATTATATGTTTGAGCTCATAAAGTACTATTTTTCGTGGAAACTCAAGATGATACAATCATGATGTGTTACGTCATGTTAAAGATCTCGTCGAGATGGTTCATTTGAGTCTTTGTTTAAGAAATTTGGAATTTAATTGCCGAAGTTATCGAGCTTCAAAGTGTGAAAAATCACAAAAACTGGATGTTTGAGCTCATAAAGTACTATTTTTCTTGGAAACTCAAGATGATACAATCATGATGTGTTACGTCATGTTAAAGATCTCGTAGAGATGGTTCATTTGAGTCTTTGTTTAAGAAATTTGGAATTTAAGTGCCGAAGTTATCGAGCTTCAAATTGTGAATATTCACAAAAACTGAATGTTTGAGCTCATAAAGTACTATTTTTCTTGGAATCTCAAGATGATTCAATCATGATGTGTTACGTCATGTTAAAGATCTCGTCGAGATGGTTCATTTGAGTCTTTGTTTAAGAAATTTGGATTTAATTGCCGAAGTTATCGAGCTTCAAAATGTGAATAATCACAAAAACTGTATGTTTGAGCTCATAAAGTACTATTTTTCTTGGAAACTCAAGATGATACAATCATGATGTGTTACGTCATGTTAAAGATCTCGTCGAGATGGTTCATTTGAGTCTTTGTTTAAGAAATTTGGAATTTATTTGCCGAAGTTATCGAGCTTCAAAGTGTGAAAAATCACAAAAACTGTATGTTTGAGCTCATAAAGTACTTTTTTTCGTGGAAACTCAAGATGATACAGTCATGATGTGTTACGTCATGTTAAAGATTTCGTCGAGATGGTTCATTTGAGTCTTTGTTTAAGAAATTTGGAATTTATTTGCCGAAGTTATCGAGCTTCAAAGTGTGAAAAATCACAAAAACTGTATGTTTGAGCTCATAAACTACTATTTTTCTTGGAAACTCAAGATGATACAATCATGATGTGTTACGTCATGTTAAAGATCTCGTCGAAATGGTTCATTTGAGTCTTTGTTTAAGAAATTTGGTCCTCATTGACCGAAGTTATCGAGCTTCAAAATGTGAAAAGTCACAAAAATTGTAGGTTTGAGCTCATAAAGTACTATTTTTCATGGAAACTTAAGATGATACAATCATGATGTGTTACGTCATGTTAAAGATCTCGTCGAGATGGTTCATTTTAGTCTTTGTTTAAGAAATTTGGTCCTCATTGACCGAAGTTATCGAGCTTCAAAATGTGAAAAGTCACAAAAACTGTATGTTTGAGCTCATAAAGTACTATTTTTCGTGGAAACTTAAGATGATACAATCATGATGTGTTACGTCATGTTAAAGATCTCGTCGAGATGGTTCATTTGAGTCTTTGTTTAAGAAATTTGGTCCTCATTGACCGAAGTTATCGAGCTTCAAAATGTGAAAAGTCACAAAAACTGTATGTTTGAGCTCATAAAGTACTATTTTTCATGGAAACTTAAGATGATACAATCATGATGTGTTACGTCATGTTAAAGATCTCGTAGAGATGGTTCATTTGAGTCTTTGTTTAAGAAATTTGGAATTTAATTGCCGAAGTTATCGAGCTTCAAAGTGTGAAAAATCACAAGAACTGTATGTTGGAGCTCATAAAGTACTATTTTTCATGGAAACTTAAGATGATACAATCATGATGTGTTACGTCATGTTAAAGATCTCGTCGAGATGGTTCATTTGAGTCTTTGTTTAAGAAATTTGGAATTTAATTGCCGAAGTTATCGAGCTTCAAAGTGTGAAAAATCACAAAAACTGTATGTTTGAGCTCATAAAGTACTATTTTTCATGGAAACTTAAGATGATACAATCATGATGTGTTACGTCATGTTAAAGATCTCGTAGAGATGGTTCATTTGAGTCTTTGTTTAAGAAATTTGGAATTTAATTGCCGAAGTTATCGAGCTTCAAAGTGTGAAAAATCACAAAAACTGTATGTTTGAGCTCATAAAGTACTATTTTTCATGGAAACTTAAGATGATACAATCATGATGTGTTACGTCATGTTAAAGATCTCGTCGAGATGGTTCATTTGAGTCTTTGTTTAAGAAATTTGGTCCTCATTGACCGAAGTTATCGAGCTTCAAAATGTGAAAAGTCACAAAAACTGTATGTTTGAGCTCATAAAGTACTATTTTTCGTGGAAACTCAAAATGATACAATCATGATGTGTTACGTCATGTTAAAGATCTCGTCGAGATGGTTCATTTGAGTCTTTGTTTAAGAAATTTGGAATTTAATTGCCGAAGTTATCGAGCTTCAAAGTGTGAAAAATCACAAATATTATATGTTTGAGCTCATAAAGTACTATTTTTCGTGGAAACTCAAAATGATACAATCATGATGTGTTACGTCATGTTAAAGATCTCGTCGAGATGGTTCATTTGAGTCTTTGTTTAAGAAATTTGGAATTTAATTGCCGAAGTTATCGAGCTTCAAAGTGTGAAAAATCACAAAAACTGTATGTTTGAGCTCATAAAGTACTATTTTTCATGGAAACTTAAGATGATACAATCATGATGTGTTACGTCATGTTAAAGATCTCGTCGAGATGGTTCATTTGAGTCTTTGTTTAAGAAATTTGGTCCTCATTGACCGAAGTTATCGAGCTTCAAAATGTGAAAAGTCACAAAAACTGTATGTTTGAGCTCATAAAGTACTATTTTTCTTGGAAACTCAAGATGATACAATCATGATGTGTTACGTGATGTTAAAGATCTCGTCGAGATGGTTCATTTGAGTCTTTGTTTAAGAAATTTGGTCCTCATTGACCGAAGTTATCGAGCTTCAAAATGTGAAAAGTCACAAAAACTGTATGTTTGAGCTCATAAAGTACTATTTTTCTTGGAAACTCAAGTTGATACAATCATGATGTGTTACGTCATGTTAAAGATCTCGTCGAGATGGTTCATTTGAGTCTTTGTTTAAGAAATTTGGAATTTAATTGCCGAAGTTATCGAGCTTCAAAGTGTGAAAAATCACAAATATTATATGTTTGAGCTCATAAAGTACTATTTTTCGTGGAAACTCAAGATGATACAGTCATGATGTGTTACGTCATGTTAAAGATCTCGTCGAGATGGTTCATTTGAGTCTTTGTTTAAGAAATTTGGAATTTAATTGCCGAAGTTATCGAGCTTCAAAGTGTGAAAAATCACAAAAACTGAATGTTTGAGCTCATAAAGTACTATTTTTCTTGGAAACTCAAGATGATACAATCATGATGTGTTACGTCATGTTAAAGATCTCGTCGAGATGGTTCATTTGAGTCTTTGTTTAAGAAATTTGGAATTTAATTGCCGAAGTTATCGAGCTTCAAAGTGTGAAAAATCACAAAAACTGAATGTTTGAGCTCATAAAGTACTATTTTTCTTGGAAACTCAAGATGATACAATCATGATGTGTTACGTCATGTTAAAGATCTCGTAGAGATGGTTCATTTGAGTCTTTGTTTAAGAAATTTGGAATTTAATTGCCGAAGTTATCGAGCTTCAAAGTGTGAAAAATCACAAAAACTGGATGTTTGAGCTCATAAAGTACTATTTTTCTTGCAAACTCAAGATGATACAATCATGATGTGTTACGTGATGTTAAAGATCTCGTCGAGATGGTTCATTTGAGTCTTTGTTTAAGAAATTTGGTCCTCATTGACCGAAGTTATCGAGCTTCAAAATGTGAAAAGTCACAAAAACTGTATGTTTGAGCTCATAAAGTACTATTTTTCTTGGAAACTCAAGATGATACAATCATGATGTGTTACGTGATGTTAAAGATCTCGTCGAGATGGTTCATTTGAGTCTTTGTTTAAGAAATTTGGTCCTCATTGACCGAAGTTATCGAGCTTCAAAATGTGAAAAGTCACAAAAACTGTATGTTTGAGCTCATAAAGTACTATTTTTCTTGGAAACTCAAGTTGATACAATCATGATGTGTTACGTCATGTTAAAGATCTCGTAGAGATGGTTCATTTGAGTCTTTGTTTAAGAAATTTGGAATTTAATTGCCGAAGTTATCGAGCTTCAAAGTGTGAAAAATCACAAATATTATATGTTTGAGCTCATAAAGTACTATTTTTCGTGGAAACTCAAGATGATACAGTCATGATGTGTTACGTCATGTTAAAGATCTCGTCGAGATGGTTCATTTGAGTCTTTGTTTAAGAAATTTGGAATTTAATTGCCGAAGTTATCGAGCTTCAAAGTGTGAAAAATCACAAATATTATATGTTTGAGCTCATAAAGTACTATTTTTCGTGGAAACTCAAGATGATACAATCATGATGTGTTACGTCATGTTAAAGATCTCGTCGAGATGGTTCATTTGAGTATTTGTTTAAGAAATTTGGAATTTAATTGCCGAAGGTATCGAGCTTCAAAGTGTGAAAAATCACAAAAACTGAATGTTTGAGCTCATAAAGTACTATTTATCGTGGAAACTCAAGATGATACAGTCATGATGTGTTACGTCATGTTAAAGATCTCGTCGAGATGGTTCATTTGAGTCTTTGTTTAAGAAATTTGGAATTTAATTGCCGAAGTTATCGAGCTTCAAAGTGTGAAAAATCACAAAAACTGGATGTTTGAGCTCATAAAGTACTATTTTTCTTGGAAACTCAAGATGATACAATCATGATGTGTTACGTCATGTTAAAGATCTCGTCGAGATGGTTCATTTGAGTCTTTGTTTAAGAAATTTGGTCCTCATTGACCGAAGTTATCGAGCTTCAAAATGTGAAAAGTCACAAAAACTGTATGTTTGAGCTCATAAAGTACTATTTTTCTTGGAAACTCAAGATGATACAATCATGATGTGTTACGTGATGTTAAAGATCTCGTCGAGATGGTTCATTTGAGTCTTTGTTTAAGAAATTTGGTGCTCATTGACCGAAGTTATCGAGCTTCAAAATGTGAAAAGTCACAAAAACTGTATGTTTGAGCTCATAAAGTACTATTTTTCATGGAAACTTAAGATGATACAATCATGATGTGTTACGTCATGTTAAAGATCTCGTCGAGATGGTTCATTTGAGTCTTTGTTTAAGAAATTTGGTCCTCATTGACCGAAGTTATCGAGCTTCAAAATGTGAAAAGTCACAAAAACTGTATGTTTGAGCTCATAAAGTACTATTTTTCATGGAAACTTAAGATGATACAATCATGATGTGTTACGTCATGTTAAAGATCTCGTAGAGATGGTTCATTTGAGTCTTTCTTTAAGAAATTTGGAATTTAATTGCCGAAGTTATCGAGCTTCAAAGTGTGAAAAATCACAAGAACTGTATGTTGGAGCTCATAAAGTACTATTTTTCGTGGAAACTCAAGATGATACAGTCATGATGTGTTACGTCATGTTAAAGATCTCGTAGAGATGGTTCATTTGAGTCTTTGTTTAAGAAATTTGGAATTTAATTGCCGAAGTTATCGAGCTTCAAAGTGTGAAAAATCACAAAAACTGTATGTTTGAGCTCATAAAGTACTATTTTTCATGGAAACTTAAGATGATACAATCATGATGTGTTACGTCATGTTAAAGATCTCGTCGAGATGGTTCATTTGAGTCTTTGTTTAAGAAATTTGGTCCTCATTGACCGAAGTTATCGAGCTTCAAAATGTGAAAAGTCACAAAAACTGTATGTTTGAGCTCATAAAGTACTATTTTTCGTGGAAACTCAAAATGATACAATCATGATGTGTTACGTCATGTTAAAGATCTCGTCGAGATGGTTCATTTGAGTCTTTGTTTAAGAAATTTGGAATTTAATTGCCGAAGTTATCGAGCTTCAAAGTGTGAAAAATCACAAATATTATATGTTTGAGCTCATAAAGTACTATTTTTCGTGGAAACTCAAAATGATACAATCATGATGTGTTACGTCATGTTAAAGATCTCGTCGAGATGGTTCATTTGAGTCTTTGTTTAAGAAATTTGGAATTTAATTGCCGAAGTTATCGAGCTTCAAAGTGTGAAAAATCACAAATATTATATGTTTGAGCTCATATAGTACTATTTTTCGTGGAAACTCAAGATGATACAATCATGATGTGTTACGTCATGTTAAAGATCTCGTAGAGATGGTTCATTTGAGTCTTTGTTTAAGAAATTTGGAATTTAATTGCCGAAGTTATCGAGCTTCAAAGTGTGAAAAATCACAAAAACTGTATGTTTGAGCTCATAAAGTACTATTTTTCATGGAAACTTAAGATGATACAATCATGATGTGTTACGTCATGTTAAAGATCTCGTCGAGATGGTTCATTTGAGTCTTTGTTTAAGAAATTTGGTCCTCATTGACCGAAGTTATCGAGCTTCAAAATGTGAAAAGTCACAAAAACTGTATGTTTGAGCTCATAAAGTACTATTTTTCTTGGAAACTCAAGATGATACAATCATGATGTGTTACGTGATGTTAAAGATCTCGTCGAGATGGTTCATTTGAGTCTTTGTTTAAGAAATTTGGTGCTCATTGACCGAAGTTATCGAGCTTCAAAATGTGAAAAGTCACAAAAACTGTATGTTTGAGCTCATAAAGTACTATTTTTCTTGGAAACTCAAGTTGATACAATCATGATGTGTTACGTCATGTTAAAGATCTCGTCGAGATGGTTCATTTGAGTCTTTGTTTAAGAAATTTGGAATTTAATTGCCGAAGTTATCGAGCTTCAAAGTGTGAAAAATCACAAATATTATATGTTTGAGCTCATAAAGTACTATTTTTCGTGGAAACTCAAGATGATACAGTCATGATGTGTTACGTCATGTTAAAGATCTCGTAGAGATGGTTCATTTGAGTCTTTGTTTAAGAAATTTGGAATTTAATTGCCGAAGTTATCGAGCTTCAAAGTGTGAAAAATCACAAAAACTGAATGTTTGAGCTCATAAAGTACTATTTTTCTTGGAAACTCAAGATGATACAATCATGATGTGTTACGTCATGTTAAAGATCTCGTCGAGATGGTTCATTTGAGTCTTTGTTTAAGAAATTTGGAATTTAATTGCCGAAGTTATCGAGCTTCAAAGTGTGAAAAATCACAAAAACTGAATGTTTGAGCTCATAAAGTACTATTTTTCTTGGAAACTCAAGATGATACAATCATGATGTGTTACGTCATGTTAAAGATCTCGTAGAGATGGTTCATTTGAGTCTTTGTTTAAGAAATTTGGAATTTAATTGCCGAAGTTATCGAGCTTCAAAGTGTGAAAAATCACAAAAACTGGATGTTTGAGCTCATAAAGTACTATTTTTCTTGCAAACTCAAGATGATACAATCATGATGTGTTACGTGATGTTAAAGATCTCGTCGAGATGGTTCATTTGAGTCTTTGTTTAAGAAATTTGGTCCTCATTGACCGAAGTTATCGAGCTTCAAAATGTGAAAAGTCACAAAAACTGTATGTTTGAGCTCATAAAGTACTATTTTTCTTGGAAACTCAAGATGATACAATCATGATGTGTTACGTGATGTTAAAGATCTCGTCGAGATGGTTCATTTGAGTCTTTGTTTAAGAAATTTGGTCCTCATTGACCGAAGTTATCGAGCTTCAAAATGTGAAAAGTCACAAAAACTGTATGTTTGAGCTCATAAAGTACTATTTTTCTTGGAAACTCAAGTTGATACAATCATGATGTGTTACGTCATGTTAAAGATCTCGTAGAGATGGTTCATTTGAGTCTTTGTTTAAGAAATTTGGAATTTAATTGCCGAAGTTATCGAGCTTCAAAGTGTGAAAAATCACAAATATTATATGTTTGAGCTCATAAAGTACTATTTTTCGTGGAAACTCAAGATGATACAGTCATGATGTGTTACGTCATGTTAAAGATCTCGTCGAGATGGTTCATTTGAGTCTTTGTTTAAGAAATTTGGAATTTAATTGCCGAAGTTATCGAGCTTCAAAGTGTGAAAAATCACAAATATTATATGTTTGAGCTCATAAAGTACTATTTTTCGTGGAAACTCAAGATGATACAATCATGATGTGTTACGTCATGTTAAAGATCTCGTCGAGATGGTTCATTTGAGTATTTGTTTAAGAAATTTGGAATTTAATTGCCGAAGGTATCGAGCTTCAAAGTGTGAAAAATCACAAAAACTGAATGTTTGAGCTCATAAAGTACTATTTATCGTGGAAACTCAAGATGATACAGTCATGATGTGTTACGTCATGTTAAAGATCTCGTCGAGATGGTTCATTTGAGTCTTTGTTTAAGAAATTTGGAATTTAATTGCCGAAGTTATCGAGCTTCAAAGTGTGAAAAATCACAAAAACTGGATGTTTGAGCTCATAAAGTACTATTTTTCTTGGAAACTCAAGATGATACAGTCATGATGTGTTACGTCATGTTAAAGATCTCGTCGAGATGGTTCATTTGAGTCTTTGTTTAAGAAATTTGGAATTTAATTGCCGAAGTTATCGAGCTTCAAAATGTGAAAAGTCACAAAAACTGTATGTTTGAGCTCATAAAGTACTATTTTTCTTGGAAACTCAAGATGATACAATCATGATGTGTTACGTCATGTTAAAGATCTCGTAGAGATGGTTCATTTGAGTCTTTGTTTAAGAAATTTGGAATTTAATTGCCGAAGTTATCGAGCTTCAAAATGTGAAAAGTCACAAAAACTGTATGTTTGAGCTCATAAAGTACTATTTTACTTGGAAACTCAAGTTGATACAATCATGATGTGTTACGTCATGTCAAAGATCTCGTCGAGATGGTTCATTTGAGTCTTTGTTTAAGAAATTTGGAATTTAATTGCCGAAGTTATCGAGCTTCAAAGTGTGAAAAATCACAAATATTATATGTTTGAGCTCATAAAGTACTATTTTTCGTGGAAACTCAAGATGATACAGTCATGATGTGTTACGTCATGTTAAAGATCTCGTAGAGATGGTTCATTTGAGTCTTTGTTTAAGAAATTTGGAATTTAATTGCCGAAGTTATCGAGCTTCAAAGTGTGAAAAATCACAAATATTATATGTTTGAGCTCATAAAGTACTATTTTTCGTGGAAACTCAAGATGATACAATCATGATGTGTTACGTCATGTTAAAGATCTCGTCGAGATGGTTCATTTGAGTCTTTGTTTAAGAAATTTGGAATTTAATTGCCGAAGTTATCGAGCTTCAAAGTGTGAAAAATCACAAAAACTGGATGTTTGAGCTCATAAAGTACTATTTTTCTCGGAAACTCAAGATGATACAATCATGATGTGTTACGTCATGTTAAAGATCTCGTCGAGATGGTTCATTTGAGTCTTTGTTTAAGAAATGTGGTCCTCATTGACCGAAGATATCGAGCTTCAAAATGTGAAAAATCACAAAAACTGTATGTTGGAGCTCATAAAGTACTATTTTTCGTGGAAACTCAAGATGATACAGTCATGATGTGTTACGTCATGTTAAAGATCTCGTCGAGATGGTTCATTTGAGTCTTTGTTTAAGAAATTTGGAATTTAATTGCCGAAGTTATCGAGCTTCAAAGTGTGAAAAATCACAAAAACTGGATGTTTGAGCTCATAAAGTACTATTTTTCTTGGAAACTCAAGATGATACAGTCATGATGTGTTACGTCATGTTAAAGATCTCGTCGAGATGGTTCATTTGAGTCTTTGTTTAAGAAATTTGGAATTTAATTGCCGAAGTTATCGAGCTTCAAAATGTGAAAAATCACAAAAACTGAATGTTTGAGCTCATAAAGTACTATTTTTCTTGGAAACTCAAGATGATACAATCATGATGTGTTACGTCATGTTAAAGATCTCGTCGAGATGGTTCATTTGAGTCTTTGTTTAAGAAATTTGGAATTTAATTGCCGAAGTTATCGAGCTTCAAAATGTGAAAAATCACAAAAACTGAATGTTTGAGCTCATAAAGTACTATTTTTCTTGGAAACTCAAGATGATACAATCATGATGTGTTACGTCATGTTAAAGATCTCGTCGAGATGGTTCATTTGAGTCTTTGTTTAAGAAATTTGGATTTAATTGCCGAAGTTATCGAGCTTCAAAGTGTGAATAATCACAAAAACTGTATGTTTGAGCTCATAAAGTACTATTTTTCTTGGAAACTCAAGATGATACAATTATGATGTGTTACGTCATGTTAAAGATCTCGTCGAGATGGTTCATTTGAGTCTCCGTTTAAGAAATTTGGTCCTCATTGACCGAAGTTATCGAGCTTCAAAATGTGAAAAATCACAACAACTGAATGTTTGAGCTCATAAATTACTATTTTTCTTGGAAACTCAAGATGATACAATCATGATGTGTTACGTCATGTTAAAGATCTCGTCGAGATGGTTCACTTGAGTCTTTGCTTAAGAAATTTGGAATTTAATTGCCGAAGTTATCGAGATTCAAAGTGTGAAAAATCACAAAAATTTTATGTTTGAGCTCATAAAGTACTATTTTTCTTGGAAACTCAAGATGATACAATCATGATGTGTTACGTCATGTTAAAGATTTCGTCGAGATGGTTCATTTGAGTCTTTGTTTAAGAAATTTGGAATTTATTTGCCGAAGTTATCGAGCTTCAAAGTGTGAAAAATCACAAAAACTGTATGTTTGAGCTCATAAAGTACTATTTTTCTTGGAAACTCAAGATGATACAATCATGATGTGTTACGTCATGTTAAAGATCTCGTCGAGATGGTTCATTTGAGTCTTTGTTTAAGAAATTTGGAATTTAAGTGCCGAAGTTATCGAGCTTCAAAGTGTGAAAAATCACAAAAACTGGATGTTTGAGCTCATAAAGTACTATTTTTCTTGGAAACTCAAGATGATACAATCATGATGTGTTACGTGATGTTAAAGATCTCGTCGAGATGGTTCATTTGAGTCTTTGTTTAAGAAATTTGGAATTTAAGTGCCGAAGTTATCGAGCTTCAAAGTGTGAAAAATCACAAAAACTGTATGTTTGAGCTCATAAAGTACTATTTTTCTTGGAAACTCAAGATGATACAATCATGATGTGTTACGTCATGTTAAAGATTTCGTCGAGATGGTTCATTTGAGTCTTTGTTTAAGAAATTTGGAATTTATTTGCCGAAGTTATCGAGCTTCAAAGTGTGAAAAATCACAAAAACTGTATGTTTGAGCTCATAAAGTACTATTTTTCTTGGAAACTCAAGATGATACAATCATGATGTGTTACGTCATGTTAAAGATCTCGTCGAGATGGTTCATTTGAGTCTTTGTTTAAGAAATTTGGAATTTAAGTGCCGAAGTTATCGAGCTTCAAAGTGTGAAAAATCACAAAAACTGTATGTTTGAGCTCATAAAGTACTATTTTTCTTGGAAACTCAAGATGATACAATCATGATGTGTTACGTCATGTTAAAGATCTCGTCGAGATGGTTCATTTGAGTCTTTGTTTAAGAAATTTGGATTTAATTGCCGAAGTTATCGAGCTTCAAAGTGTGAAAAATCACAAAAACTGAATGTTTGAGCTCATAAAGTACTATTTTTCTTGGAAACTCAAGATGATACAATCATGATGTGTTACGTCATGTTAAAGATCTCGTAGAGATGGTTCATTTGAGTCTTTGTTTAAGAAATTTGGAATTTAATTGCCGAAGTTATCGAGCTTCAAAGTGTGAAAAATCACAAAAACTGGATGTTTGAGCTCATAAAGTACTATTTTTCTTGGAAACTCAAGATGATACAATCATGATGTGTTACGTGATGTTAAAGATCTCGTCGAGATGGTTCATTTGAGTCTTTGTTTAAGAAATTTGGTCCTCATTGACCGAAGATATCGAGCTTCAAAATGTGAAAAGTCACAAAAACTGTATGTTTGAGCTCATAAAGTACTATTTTTCTTGGAAACTCAAGTTGTTACAATCATGATGTGTTACGTCATGTCAAAGATCTCGTAGAGATGGTTCATTTGAGTCTTTGTTTAAGAAATTTGGAATTTAATTGCCGAAGTTATCGAGCTTCAAAGTGTGAAAAATCACAAAAACTGAATGTTTGAGCTCATAAAGTACTATTTTTCTTGGAAACTCAAGATGATACAGTCATGATGTGTTACGTCATGTTAAAGATCTCGTAGAGATGGTTCATTTGAGTCTTTGTTTAAGAAATTTGGAATTTAATTGCCGAAGTTATCGAGCTTCAAAATGTGAAAAGTCACAAAAACTGTATGTTTGAGCTCATAAAGTACTATTTTACTTGGAAACTCAAGTTGATACAATCATGATGTGTTACGTCATGTCAAAGATCTCGTCGAGATGGTTCATTTCAGTCTTTGTTTAAGAAATTTGGAATTTAATTGCCGAAGTTATCGAGCTTCAAAGTGTGAAAAATCACAAATATTATATGTTTGAGCTCATAAAGTACTATTTTTCGTGGAAACTCAAGATGATACAGTCATGATGTGTTACGTCATGTTAAAGATCTCGTAGAGATGGTTCATTTGAGTCTTTGTTTAAGAAATTTGGAATTTAATTGCCGAAGTTATCGAGCTTCAAAGTGTGAAAAATCACAAATATTATATGTTTGAGCTCATAAAGTACTATTTTTCGTGGAAACTCAAGATGATACAATCATGATGTGTTACGTCATGTTAAAGATCTCGTCGAGATGGTTCATTTGAGTCTTTGTTTAAGAAATTTGGAATTTAATTGCCGAAGTTATCGAGCTTCAAAGTGTGAAAAATCACAAAAACTGGATGTTTGAGCTCATAAAGTACTATTTTTCTCGGAAACTCAAGATGATACAATCATGATGTGTTACGTCATGTTAAAGATCTCGTCGAGATGGTTCATTTGAGTCTTTGTTTAAGAAATGTGGTCCTCATTGACCGAAGATATCGAGCTTCAAAATGTGAAAAATCACAAAAACTGTATGTTGGAGCTCATAAAGTACTATTTTTCGTGGAAACTCAAGATGATACAGTCATGATGTGTTACGTCATGTTAAAGATCTCGTCGAGATGGTTCATTTGAGTCTTTGTTTAAGAAATTTGGAATTTAATTGCCGAAGTTATCGAGCTTCAAAGTGTGAAAAATCACAAAAACTGGATGTTTGAGCTCATAAAGTACTATTTTTCTTGGAAACTCAAGATGATACAATCATGATGTGTTACGTGATGTTAAAGATCTCGTCGAGATGGTTCATTTGAGTCTTTGTTTAAGAAATTTGGTCCTCATTGACCGAAGATATCGAGCTTCAAAATGTGAAAAATCACAAAAACTGTATGTTGGAGCTCATAAAGTACTATTTTTCGTGGAAACTCAAGATGATACAGTCATGATGTGTTACGTCATGTCAAAGATCTCGTCGAGATGGTTCATTTGAGTCTTTGTTTAAGAAATTTGGAATTTAATTGCCGAAGTTATCGAGCTTCAAAGTGTGAAAAATCACAAATATTATATGTTTGAGCTCATAAAGTACTATTTTTCTTGGAAACTCAAGATGATACAATCATGATGTGTTACGTAATGTTAAAGATCTCGTCGAGATGGTTCATTTGAGTCTTTGTTTAAGAAATTTGGAATTTAAGTGCCGAAGTTATCGAGCTTCAAAGTGTGAAAAATCACAAAAACTGTATGTTTGAGCTCATAAAGTACTATTTTTCGTGGAAACTCAAGATGATTCAATCATGATGTGTTACGTCATGTTAAAGATCTCGTCGAGATGGTTCATTTGAGTCATTGTTTAAGAAATTTGGAATTTAAGTGCCGAAGTTATCGAGCTTCAAAGTGTGAAAAATCACAAAAACTGTATGTTTGAGCTCATAAAGTACTTTTTTTCGGGGAAACTCAAGATGATACAGTCATGATGTGTTACGTCATGTTAAAGATCTCGTAGAGATGGTTCATTTGAGTCTTTGTTTAAGAAATGTGGTCCTCATTGAACGAAGTTATCGAGCTTCAAAGTGTGAAAAATCACAAAAACTGGATGTTTGAGCTCATAAAGTACTATTTTTCTTGGAAACTCAAGTTGATACAATCATGATGTGTTACGTCATGTCAAAGATCTCGTCGAGATGGTTCATTTGAGTCTTTGTTTAAGAAATTTGGAATTTAATTGCCGAAGTTATCGAGCTTCAAAGTGTGAAAAATCACAAATATTATATGTTTGAGCTCATAAAGTACTATTTTTCGTGGAAACTCAAGATGATACAGTCATGATGTGTTACGTCATGTTAAAGATCTCGTAGAGATGGTTCATTTGAGTCTTTGTTTAAGAAATTTGGAATTTAATTGCCGAAGTTATCGAGCTTCAAAGTGTGAAAAATCACAAAAACTGTATGTTTGAGCTCATAAAGTAGTATTTTTCTTGGACACTCAAGATGATACAATCATGATGTGTTACGTCATGTTAAAGATCTCGTCGAGATGGTTCATTTGAGTCTTTGTTTAAGAAATTTGGATTTAATTGCCGAAGTTATCGAGCTTCAAATTGTGAAAAATCACAAAAACTGAATGTTTGAGCTCATAAAGTACTATTTTTCTTGGAAATTCAAGATGATACAATCATGATGTGTTACGTCATGTTAAAGATCTCGTCGAGATGGTTCATTTGAGTCTTTGTTTAAGAAATGTGGTCCTCATTGAACGAAGTTATCGAGCTTCAAAATGTGAAAAGTTACAAATATTATATGTTTGAGCTCATAAAGTACTATTTTTCGTGGAAACTCAAGATGATACAATCATGATGTGTTACGTAATGTTAAAGATCTCGTCGAGATGGTTCATTTGAGTCTTTGTTTAAGAAATTTGGAATTTAAGTGCCGAAGTTATCGAGCTTCAAAGTGTGAAAAATCACAAAAACTGGATGTTTGAGCTCATAAAGTACTATTTTTCTTGGAAACTCAAGATGATACAATCATGATGTGTTACGTGATGTTAAAGATCTCGTCGAGATGGTTCATTTGAGTCTTTGTTTAAGAAATTTGGAATTTAAGTGCCGAAGTTATCGAGCTTCAAAGTGTGAAAAATCACAAAAACTGGATGTTTGAGCTCATAAAGTACTATTTGTCTTGGAAACTCAAGATGATACAATTATGATGTGTTACGTCATGTTAAAGATCTCGTCGAGATGGTTCATTTGAGTCTCCGTTTAAGAAATTTGGTCCTCATTGACCGAAGTTATCGAGCTTCAAAATGTGAAAAATCACAACAACTGAATGTTTGAGCTCATAAATTACTATTTTTCTTGGAAACTCAAGATGATACAATCATGATGTGTTACGTCATGTTAAAGATCTCGTCGAGATGGTTCACTTGAGTCTTTGCTTAAGAAATTTGGAATTTAATTGCCGAAGTTATCGAGCTTCAAAGTGTGAAAAATCACAAAAACTGGATGTTTGAGCTCATAAAGTACTATTTTTCTTGGAAACTCAAGATGATACAATCATGATGTGTTACGTGATGTTAAAGATCTCGTCGAGATGGTTCATTTGAGTCTTTGTTTAAGAAATTTGGTCCTCATTGACCGAAGATATCGAGCTTCAAAATGTGAAAAATCACAAAAACTGTATGTTGGAGCTCATAAAGTACTATTTTTCGTGGAAACTCAAGATGATACAGTCATGATGTGTTACGTCATGTTAAAGATCTCGTAGAGATGGTTCATTTGAGTCTTTGTTTAAGAAATTTGGAATTTAATTGCCGAAGTTATCGAGCTTCAAAGTGTGAAAAATCACAAATATTATATGTTTGAGCTCATAAAGTACTATTTTTCGTGGAAACTCAAGATGATTCAATCATGATGTGTTACGTCATGTTAAAGATCTCGTCGAGATGGTTCATTTGAGTCTTTGTTTAAGAAATTTGGAATTTAATTGCCGAAGTTATCGAGCTTCAAAGTGTGAAAAATCACAAAAACTGTATGTTTGAGCTCATAAAGTAGTATTTTTCTTGGACACTCAAGATGATACAATCATGATGTGTTACGTCATGTTAAAGATCTCGTCGAGATGGTTCATTTGAGTCTTTGTTTAAGAAATTTGGATTTAATTGCCGAAGTTATCGAGCTTCAAATTGTGAAAAATCACAAAAACTGAATGTTTGAGCTCATAAAGTACTATTTTTCTTGGAAACTCAAGATGATACAATCATGATGTGTTTCGTCATGTTAAAGATCTCGTCGAGATGGTTCATTTGAGTCTTTGTTTAAGAAATGTGGTCCTCATTGAACGAAGTTATCGAGCTTCAAAATGTGAAAAGTTACAAATATTATATGTTTGAGCTCATAAAGTACTATTTTTCGTGGAAACTCAAGATGATACAATCATGATGTGTTACGTAATGTTAAAGATCTCGTCGAGATGGTTCATTTGAGTCTTTGTTTAAGAAATTTGGAATTTAAGTGCCGAAGTTATCGAGCTTCAAAGTGTGAAAAATCACAAAAACTGGATGTTTGAGCTCATAAAGTACTATTTGTCTTGGAAACTCAAGATGATACAATTATGATGTGTTACGTCATGTTAAAGATCTCGTCGAGATGGTTCATTTGAGTCTCCGTTTAAGAAATTTGGTCCTCATTGACCGAAGTTATCGAGCTTCAAAATGTGAAAAATCACAACAACTGAATGTTTGAGCTCATAAATTACTATTTTTCTTGGAAACTCAAGATGATACAATCATGATGTGTTACGTCATGTTAAAGATCTCGTCGAGATGGTTCACTTGAGTCTTTGCTTAAGAAATTTGGAATTTAATTGCCGAAGTTATCGAGCTTCAAAGTGTGAAAAATCACAAAAACTGTATGTTTGAGCTCATAAAGTACTATTTTTCTTGGAAACTCAAGATGATACAATCATGATGTGTTACGTAATGTTAAAGATCTCGTCGAGATGGTTCATTTGAGTCTTTGTTTAAGAAATTTGGAATTTAAGTGCCGAAGTTATCGAGCTTCAAAGTGTGAAAAATCACAAAAACTGTATGTTTGAGCTCATAAAGTACTATTTTTCGTGGAAACTCAAGATGATACAATCATGATGTGTTACGTAATGTTAAAGATCTCGTCGAGATGGTTCATTTGAGTCTTTGTTTAAGAAATTTGGAATTTAAGTGCCGAAGTTATCGAGCTTCAAAGTGTGAAAAATCACAAAAACTGGATGTTTGAGCTCATAAAGTACTATTTTTCGTGGAAACTCAAGATGATACAATCATGATGTGTTACGTAATGTTAAAGATCTCGTCGAGATGGTTCATTTGAGTCTTTGTTTAAGAAATTTGGAATTTAAGTGCCGAAGTTATCGAGCTTCAAAGTGTGAAAAATCACAAAAACTGGATGTTTGAGCTCATAAAGTACTATTTTTCTTGGAAACTCAAGATGATACAATCATGATGTGTTACGTGATGTTAAAGATCTCGTCGAGATGGTTCATTTGAGTCTTTGTTTAAGAAATTTGGAATTTAAGTGCCGAAGTTATCGAGCTTCAAAGTGTGAAAAATCACAAAAACTGGATGTTTGAGCTCATAAAGTACTATTTGTCTTGGAAACTCAAGATGATACAATTATGATGTGTTACGTCATGTTAAAGATCTCGTCGAGATGGTTCATTTGAGTCTCCGTTTAAGAAATTTGGTCCTCATTGACCGAAGTTATCGAGCTTCAAAATGTGAAAAATCACAACAACTGAATGTTTGAGCTCATAAATTACTATTTTTCTTGGAAACTCAAGATGATACAATCATGATGTGTTACGTCATGTTAAAGATCTCGTCGAGATGGTTCACTTGAGTCTTTGCTTAAGAAATTTGGAATTTAATTGCCGAAGTTATCGAGCTTCAAAGTGTGAAAAATCACAAAAACTGGATGTTTGAGCTCATAAAGTACTATTTTTCTTGGAAACTCAAGATGATACAATCATGATGTGTTACGTGATGTTAAAGATCTCGTCGAGATGGTTCATTTGAGTCTTTGTTTAAGAAATTTGGTCCTCATTGACCGAAGATATCGAGCTTCAAAATGTGAAAAATCACAAAAACTGTATGTTGGAGCTCATAAAGTACTATTTTTCGTGGAAACTCAAGATGATACAGTCATGATGTGTTACGTCATGTTAAAGATCTCGTCGAGATGGTTCATTTGAGTCTTTGTTTAAGAAATTTGGAATTTAAGTGCCGAAGTTATCGAGCTTCAAAGTGTGAAAAGTTACAAATATTATATGTTTGAGCTCATAAAGTACTATTTTTCGTGGAAACTCAAAATGATACAGTCATGATGTGTTACGTCATGTTAAAGATCTCGTAGAGATGGTTCATTTGAGTCTTTGTTTAAGAAATTTGGAATTTAATTGCCGAAGTTATCGAGCTTCAAAGTGTGAAAAATCACAAATATTATATGTTTGAGCTCATAAAGACTATTTTTCGTGGAAACTCAAGATGATTCAATCATGATGTGTTACGTCATGTTAAAGATCTCGTCGAGATGGTTCATTTGAGTCTTTGTTTAAGAAATTTGGAATTTAATTGCCGAAGTTATCGAGCTTCAAAGTGTGAAAAATCACAAAAACTGTATGTTTGAGCTCATAAAGTAGTATTTTTCTTGGACACTCAAGATGATACAATCATGATGTGTTACGTCATGTTAAAGATCTCGTCGAGATGGTTCATTTGAGTCTTTGTTTAAGAAATTTGGATTTAATTGCCGAAGTTATCGAGCTTCAAATTGTGAAAAATCACAAAAACTGAATGTTTGAGCTCATAAAGTACTATTTTTCTTGGAAACTCAAGATGATACAATCATGATGTGTTTCGTCATGTTAAAGATCTCGTCGAGATGGTTCATTTGAGTCTTTGTTTAAGAAATGTGGTCCTCATTGAACGAAGTTATCGAGCTTCAAAATGTGAAAAGTTACAAATATTATATGTTTGAGCTCATAAAGTACTATTTTTCGTGGAAACTCAAGATGATACAATCATGATGTGTTACGTAATGTTAAAGATCTCGTCGAGATGGTTCATTTGAGTCTTTGTTTAAGAAATTTGGAATTTAAGTGCCGAAGTTATCGAGCTTCAAAGTGTGAAAAATCACAAAAACTGGATGTTTGAGCTCATAAAGTACTATTTTTCTTGGAAACTCAAGATGATACAATCATGATGTGTTACGTGATGTTAAAGATCTCGTCGAGATGGTTCATTTGAGTCTTTGTTTAAGAAATTTGGAATTTAAGTGCCGAAGTTATCGAGCTTCAAAGTGTGAAAAATCACAAAAACTGGATGTTTGAGCTCATAAAGTACTATTTGTCTTGGAAACTCAAGATGATACAATTATGATGTGTTACGTCATGTTAAAGATCTCGTCGAGATGGTTCATTTGAGTCTCCGTTTAAGAAATTTGGTCCTCATTGACCGAAGTTATCGAGCTTCAAAATGTGAAAAATCACAACAACTGAATGTTTGAGCTCATAAATTACTATTTTTCTTGGAAACTCAAGATGATACAATCATGATGTGTTACGTCATGTTAAAGATCTCGTCGAGATGGTTCACTTGAGTCTTTGCTTAAGAAATTTGGAATTTAATTGCCGAAGTTATCGAGCTTCAAAGTGTGAAAAATCACAAAAACTGTATGTTTGAGCTCATAAAGTACTATTTTTCTTGGAAACTCAAGATGATACAATCATGATGTGTTACGTCATGTTAAAGATCTCGTCGAGATGGTTCATTTGAGTCTTTGTTTAAGAAATTTGGATTTAATTGCCGAAGTTATCGAGCTTCAAATTGTGAAAAATCACAAAAACTGAATGTTTGAGCTCATAAAGTACTATTTTTCTTGGAAACTCAAGATGATACAATCATGATGTGTTACGTCATGTTAAAGATCTCGTCGAGATGGTTCATTTGAGTCTTTGTTTAAGAAATGTGGTCCTCATTGAACGAAGTTATCGAGCTTCAAAATGTGAAAAGTTACAAATATTATATGTTTGAGCTCATAAAGTACTATTTTTCGTGGAAACTCAAGATGATACAATCATGATGTGTTACGTAATGTTAAAGATCTCGTCGAGATGGTTCATTTGAGTCTTTGTTTAAGAAATTTGGAATTTAAGTGCCGAAGTTATCGAGCTTCAAAGTGTGAAAAATCACAAAAACTGGATGTTTGAGCTCATAAAGTACTATTTTTCTTGGAAACTCAAGATGATACAATCATGATGTGTTACGTGATGTTAAAGATCTCGTCGAGATGGTTCATTTGAGTCTTTGTTTAAGAAATTTGGAATTTAAGTGCCGAAGTTATCGAGCTTCAAAGTGTGAAAAATCACAAAAACTGTATGTTTGAGCTCATAAAGTACTATTTTTCTTGGAAACTCACGATGATACAATCATGATGTGTTACGTCATGTTAAAGATTTCGTCGAGGTGGTTCATTTGAGTCTTTGTTTAAGAAATTTGGAATTTATTTGCCGAAGTTATCGAGCTTCAAAGTGTGAAAAATCACAAAAACTGTATGTTTGAGCTCATAAAGTACTATTTTTCTTGGAAACTCAAGATGATACAATCATGATGTGTTACGTCATGTTAAAGATCTCGTCGAGATGGTTCATTTGAGTCTTTGTTTAAGAAATTTGGAATTTAAGTGCCGAAGTTATCGAGCTTCAAAGTGTGAAAAATCACAAAAACTGTATGTTTGAGCTCATAAAGTACTATTTTTCTTGGAAACTCAAGATGATACAATCATGATGTGTTACGTCATGTTAAAGATCTCGTCGAGATGGTTCATTTGAGTCTTTGTTTAAGAAATTTGGATTTAATTGCCGAAGTTATCGAGCTTCAAAGTGTGAATAATCACAAAAACTGTATGTTTGAGCTCATAAAGTACTATTTTTCTTGGAAACTCAAGATGATACAATCATGATGTGTTACGTCATGTTAAAGATCTCGTCGAGATGGTTCATTTGAGTCTCCGTTTAAGAAATTTGGTCCTCATTGACCGAAGTTATCGAGCTTCAAAATGTGAAAAATCACAACAACTGAATGTTTGAGCTCATAAATTACTATTTTTCTTGGAAACTCAAGATGATACAATCATGATGTGTTACGTCATGTTAAAGATCTCGTCGAGATGGTTCACTTGAGTCTTTGCTTAAGAAATTTGGAATTTAATTGCCGAAGTTATCGAGATTCAAAGTGTGAAAAATCACAAAAATTTTATGTTTGAGCTCATAAAGTACTATTTTTCTTGGAAACTCAAGATGATACAATCATGATGTGTTACGTCATGTTAATGATTTCGTCGAGATGGTTCATTTGAGTCTTTGTTTAAGAAATTTGGAATTTATTTGCCGAAGTTATCGAGCTTCAAAGTGTGAAAAATCACAAAAACTGTATGTTTGAGCTCATAAAGTACTATTTTTCTTGGAAACTCAAGATGATACAATCATGATGTGTTACGTCATGTTAAAGATCTCGTCGAGATGGTTCATTTGAGTCTTTGTTTAAGAAATTTGGATTTAATTGCCGAAGTTATCGAGCTTCAAAGTGTGAATAATCACAAAAACTGTATGTTTGAGCTCATAAAGTACTATTTTTCTTGGAAACTCAAGATGATACAATCATGATGTGTTACGTCATGTTAAAGATCTCGTCGAGATGGTTCATTTGAGTCTTTGTTTAAGAAATTTGGATTTAGTTGCCGAAGTTATCGAGCTTCAAAGTGTGAATAATCACAAAAACTGTATGTTTGAGCTCATAAAGTACTATTTTTCTTGGAAACTCAAGATGATACAATCATGATGTGTTACGTCATGTTAAAGATCTCGTCGAGATGGTTCATTTGAGTCTTTGTTTAAGAAATTTGGATTTAATTGCCGAAGTTATCGAGCTTCAAAGTGTGAATAATCACAAAAACTGTATGTTTGAGCTCATAAAGTACTATTTTTCTTGGAAACTCAAGATGATACAATCATGATGTGTTACGTCATGTTAAAGATCTCGTCGAGATGGTTCATTTGAGTCTTTGTTTAAGAAATTTGGAATTTAATTGCCGAAGTTATCGAGCTTCAAAGTGTGAAAAATCACAAAAACTGAATGTTTGAGCTCATAAAGTACTATTTTTCTTGGAAACACAAGTTGATTCAATCATGATGTGTTACGTCATGTTAAAGATCTCGTAGAGATGGTTCATTTGAGTCTTTGTTTAAGAAATTTGGAATTTAATTGCCGAAGTTATCGAGCTTCAAAGTGTGAAAAATCACAAATATTATATGTTTGAGCTCATAAAGTACTATTTTTCGTGGAAACTCAAGATGATACAGTCATGATGTGTTACGTCATGTTAAAGATCTCGTAGAGATGGTTCATTTGAGTCTTTGTTTAAGAAATTTGGAATTTAATTGCCGAAGTTATCGAGCTTCAAAGTGTGAAAAATCACAAAAACTGAATGTTTGAGCTCATAAAGTACTATTTTTCTTGGAAACTCAAGATGATACAATCATGATGTGTTACGTCATGTTAAAGATCTCGTAGAGATGGTTCATTTGAGTCTTTGTTTAAGAAATTTGGAATTTAATTGCCGAAGTTATCGAGCTTCAAAGTGTGAAAAATCACAAATATTATATGTTTGAGCTCATAAAGTACTATTTTTCGTGGAAACTCAAGATGATACAATCATGATGTGTTACGTCATGTTAAAGATCTCGTCGAGATGGTTCATTTGAGTCTTTGTTTAAGAAATTTGGAATTTAAGTGCCGAAGTTATCGAGCTTCAAATTGTGAATATTCACAAAAACTGAATGTTTGAGCTCATAAAGTACTATTTTTCTTGGAATCTCAAGATGATTCAATCATGATGTGTTACGTAATGTTAAAGATCTCGTCGAGATGGTTCATTTGAGTCTTTGTTTAAGAAATTTGGAATTTATTTGCCGAAGTTATCGAGCTTCAAAGTGTGAATAATCACAAAAACTGTATGTTTGAGCTAATAAAGTACTATTTTTCGTGGAAACTCAAGATGATACAATCATGATGTGTTACGTCATATTAAAGATCTCGTCGAGATGGTTCATTTGAGTCTTTGTTTAAGAAATTTGGAATTTAAGTGCCGAAGTTATCGAGCTTCAAAGTGTGAAAAATCACAAAAACTGTATGTTTGAGCTCATAAAGTACTATTTTTCGTGGAAACTCAAGATGATACAGTCATGATGTGTTACGTCATGTTAAAGATCTCGTAGAGATGGTTCATTTGAGTCTTTGTTTAAGAAATTTGGAATTTAATTGCCGAAGTTATCGAGCTTCAAAGTGTGAAAAATCACAAAAACTGTATGTTTGAGCTCATAAAGTAGTATTTTTCTTGGACACTCAAGATGATACAATCATGATGTGTTACGTCATGTTAAAGATCTCGTCGAGATGGTTCATTTGAGTCTTTGTTTAAGAAATTTGGAATTTAATTGCCGAAGTTATCGAGCTTCAAAGTGTGAAAAATCACAAAAACTGTATGTTTGAGCTCATAAAGTACTATTTTTCGTGGAAACTCAAGATGATACAGTCATGATGTGTTACGTCATGTTAAAGATCTCGTAGAGATGGTTCATTTGAGTCTTTGTTTAAGAAATTTGGAATTTAATTGCCGAAGTTATCGAGCTTCAAAGTGTGAAAAATCACAAAAACTGTATGTTTGAGCTCATAAAGTAGTATTTTTCTTGGACACTCAAGATGATACAATCATGATGTGTTACGTCATGTTAAAGATCTCGTCGAGATGGTTCATTTGAGTCTTTGTTTAAGAAATTTGGATTTAATTGCCGAAGTTATCGAGCTTCAAATTGTGAAAAATCACAAAAACTGAATGTTTGAGCTCATAAAGTACTATTTTTCTTGGAAACTCAAGATGATACAATCATGATGTGTTACGTCATGTTAAAGATCTCGTCGAGATGGTTCATTTGAGTCTTTGTTTAAGAAATTTGGAATTTAAGTGCCGAAGTTATCGAGCTTCAAAGTGTGAAAAATCACAAAAACTGGATGTTTGAGCTCATAAAGTACAATTTTTCTTGGAAACTCAAGATGATACAATCATGATGTGTTACGTGATGTTAAAGATCTCGTCGAGATGGTTCATTTGAGTCTTTGTTTAAGAAATTTGGAATTTAAGTGCCGAAGTTATCGTGCTTCAAAGTGTGAAAAATCACAAAAACTGGATGTTTGAGCTCATAAAGTACTATTTGTCTTGGAAACTCAAGATGATACAATTATGATGTGTTACGTCATGTTAAAGATCTCGTCGAGATGGTTCATTTGAGTCTCCGTTTAAGAAATTTGGTCCTCATTGACCGAAGTTATCGAGCTTCAAAATGTGAAAAATCACAACAACTGAATGTTTGAGCTCATAAATTACTATTTTTCTTGGAAACTCAAGATGATACAATCATGATGTGTTACGTCATGTTAAAGATCTCGTCGAGATGGTTCACTTGAGTCTTTGCTTAAGAAATTTGGAATTTAATTGCCGAAGTTATCGAGCTTCAAAGTGTGAAAAATCACAAAAACTGTATGTTTGAGCTCATAAAGTACTATTTTTCTTGGAAACTCAAGATGATACAATCGTGATGTGTTACGTCATGTTAAAGATCTCGTCGAGATGGTTCATTTGAGTCTTTGTTTAAGAAATTTGGATTTAATTGCCGAAGTTATCGAGCTTCAAATTGTGAAAAATCACAAAAACTGAATGTTTGAGCTCATAAAGTACTATTTTTCGTGGAAACTCAAGATGATACAATCATGATGTGTTACGTAATGTTAAAGATCTCGTCGAGATGGTTCATTTGAGTCTTTGTTTAAGAAATTTGGAATTTAAGTGCCGAAGTTATCGAGCTTCAAAGTGTGAAAAATCACAAAAACTGGATGTTTGAGCTCATAAAGTACAATTTTTCTTGGAAACTCAAGATGATACAATCATGATGTGTTACGTGATGTTAAAGATCTCGTCGAGATGGTTCATTTGAGTCTTTGTTTAAGAAATTTGGAATTTAAGTGCCGAAGTTATCGAGCTTCAAAGTGTGAAAAATCACAAAAACTGGATGTTTGAGCTCATAAAGTACTATTTGTCTTGGAAACTCAAGATGATACAATTATGATGTGTTACGTCATGTTAAAGATCTCGTCGAGATGGTTCATTTGAGTCTCCGTTTAAGAAATTTGGTCCTCATTGACCGAAGTTATCGAGCTTCAAAATGTGAAAAATCACAACAACTGAATGTTTGAGCTCATAAATTACTATTTTTCTTGGAAACTCAAGATGATACAATCATGATGTGTTACGTCATGTTAAAGATCTCGTCGAGATGGTTCACTTGAGTCTTTGCTTAAGAAATTTGGAATTTAATTGCCGAAGTTATCGAGCTTCAAAGTGTGAAAAATCACAAAAACTGTATGTTTGAGCTCATAAAGTACTATTTTTCTTGGAAACTCAAGATGATACAATCATGATGTGTTACGTCATGTTAAAGATCTCGTCGAGATGGTTCATTTGAGTCTTTGTTTAAGAAATTTGGATTTAATTGCCGAAGTTATCGAGCTTCAAATTGTGAAAAATCACAAAAACTGAATGTTTGAGCTCATAAAGTACTATTTTTCTTGGAAACTCAAGATGATACAATCATGATGTGTTACGTCATGTTAAAGATCTCGTCGAGATGGTTCATTTGAGTCTTTGTTTAAGAAATTTGGAATTTAAGTGCCGAAGTTATCGAGCTTCAAAGTGTGAAAAATCACAAAAACTGGATGTTTGAGCTCATAAAGTACTATTTTTCTTGGAAACTCAAGATGATACAATCATGATGTGTTACGTCATGTTAAAGATTTCGTCAAGATGGTTCATTTGAGTCTTTGTTTAAGAAATTTGGAATTTAATTGCCGAAGTTATCGAGCTTCAAAGTGTGAAAAATCACAAAAACTGTATGTTTGAGCTCATAAAGTACTATTTTTCTTGGAAACTCAAGATGATACAATCATGATGTGTTACGTCATGTTAAAGATTTCGTCAAGATGGTTCATTTGAGTCTTTGTTTAAGAAATTTGGAATTTAAGTGCCGAAGTTATCGAGCTTCAAAGTGTGAAAAATCACAAAAACTGTATGTTTGAGCTCATAAAGTACTATTTTTCTTGGAAACTCAAGATGATACAATCATGATGTGTTACGTGATGTTAAAGATCTCGTCGAGATGGTTCATTTGAGTCTTTGTTTAAGAAATTTGGAATTTAAGTGCCGAAGTTATCGAGCTTCAAAGTGTGAAAAATCACAAAAACTGGATGTTTGAGCTCATAAAGTACTATTTGTCTTGGAAACTCAAGATGATACAATTATGATGTGTTACGTCATGTTAAAGATCTCGTCGAGATGGTTCATTTGAGTCTCCGTTTAAGAAATTTGGTCCTCATTGACCGAAGTTATCGAGCTTCAAAATGTGAAAAATCACAACAACTGAATGTTTGAGCTCATAAATTACTATTTTTCTTGGAAACTCAAGATGATACAATCATGATGTGTTACGTCATGTTAAAGATCTCGTCGAGATGGTTCACTTGAGTCTTTGCTTAAGAAATTTGGAATTTAATTGCCGAAGTTATCGAGCTTCAAAGTGTGAAAAATCACAAAAACTGTATGTTTGAGCTCATAAAGTACTATTTTTCTTGGAAACTCAAGATGATACAATCATGATGTGTTACGTCATGTTAAAGATCTCGTCGAGATGGTTCATTTGAGTCTTTGTTTAAGAAATTTGGATTTAATTGCCGAAGTTATCGAGCTTCAAATTGTGAAAAATCACAAAAACTGAATGTTTGAGCTCATAAAGTACTATTTTTCTTGGAAACTCAAGATGATACAATCATGATGTGTTACGTCATGTTAAAGATCTCGTCGAGATGGTTCATTTGAGTCTTTGTTTAAGAAATTTGGAATTTAAGTGCCGAAGTTATCGAGCTTCAAAGTGTGAAAAATCACAAAAACTGGATGTTTGAGCTCATAAAGTACTATTTTTCTTGGAAACTCAAGATGATACAATCATGATGTGTTACGTGATGTTAAAGATCTCGTCGAGATGGTTCATTTGAGTCTTTGTTTAAGAAATTTGGAATTTAAGTGCCGAAGTTATCGAGCTTCAAAGTGTGAAAAATCACAAAAACTGGATGTTTGAGCTCATAAAGTACAATTTTTCTTGGAAACTCAAGATGATACAATCATGATGTGTTACGTGATGTTAAAGATCTCGTCGAGATGGTTCATTTGAGTCTTTGTTTAAGAAATTTGGAATTTAAGTGCCGAAGTTATCGAGCTTCAAAGTGTGAAAAATCACAAAAACTGGATGTTTGAGCTCATAAAGTACTATTTGTCTTGGAAACTCAAGATGATACAATTATGATGTGTTACGTCATGTTAAAGATCTCGTCGAGATGGTTCATTTGAGTCTCCGTTTAAGAAATTTGGTCCTCATTGACCGAAGTTATCGAGCTTCAAAATGTGAAAAATCACAACAACTGAATGTTTGAGCTCATAAATTACTATTTTTCTTGGAAACTCAAGATGATACAATCATGATGTGTTACGTCATGTTAAAGATCTCGTCGAGATGGTTCACTTGAGTCTTTGCTTAAGAAATTTGGAATTTAATTGCCGAAGTTATCGAGCTTCAAAGTGTGAAAAATCACAAAAACTGTATGTTTGAGCTCATAAAGTACTATTTTTCTTGGAAACTCAAGATGATACAATCATGATGTGTTACGTCATGTTAAAGATCTCGTCGAGATGGTTCATTTGAGTCTTTGTTTAAGAAATTTGGATTTAATTGCCGAAGTTATCGAGCTTCAAATTGTGAAAAATCACAAAAACTGAATGTTTGAGCTCATAAAGTACTATTTTTCTTGGAAACTCAAGATGATACAATCATGATGTGTTACGTCATGTTAAAGATCTCGTCGAGATGGTTCATTTGAGTCTTTGTTTAAGAAATTTGGAATTTAAGTGCCGAAGTTATCGAGCTTCAAAGTGTGAAAAATCACAAAAACTGGATGTTTGAGCTCATAAAGTACTATTTTTCTTGGAAACTCAAGATGATACAATCATGATGTGTTACGTCATGTTAAAGATTTCGTCAAGATGGTTCATTTGAGTCTTTGTTTAAGAAATTTGGAATTTAATTGCCGAAGTTATCGAGCTTCAAAGTGTGAAAAATCACAAAAACTGTATGTTTGAGCTCATAAAGTACTATTTTTCTTGGAAACTCAAGATGATACAATCATGATGTGTTACGTCATGTTAAAGATTTCGTCAAGATGGTTCATTTGAGTCTTTGTTTAAGAAATTTGGAATTTAAGTGCCGAAGTTATCGAGCTTCAAAGTGTGAAAAATCACAAAAACTGTATGTTTGAGCTCATAAAGTACTATTTTTCTTGGAAACTCAAGATGATACAATCATGATGTGTTACGTGATGTTAAAGATCTCGTCGAGATGGTTCATTTGAGTCTTTGTTTAAGAAATTTGGAATTTAAGTGCCGAAGTTATCGAGCTTCAAAGTGTGAAAAATCACAAAAACTGGATGTTTGAGCTCATAAAGTACTATTTGTCTTGGAAACTCAAGATGATACAATTATGATGTGTTACGTCATGTTAAAGATCTCGTCGAGATGGTTCATTTGAGTCTCCGTTTAAGAAATTTGGTCCTCATTGACCGAAGTTATCGAGCTTCAAAGTGTGAAAAATCACAATAACTGTATGTTTGAGCTCATAAAGTACTATTTTTCTTGGAAACTCAAGTTGATACAATCATGATGTGTTACGTCATGTTAAAGATCTCGTAGAGATGGTTCATTTGAGTCTTTGTTTAAGAAATTTGGAATTTAATTGCCGAAGTTATCGAGCTTCAAAGTGTGAAAAATCACAAAAACTGTATGTTTGAGCTCATAAAGTACTATTTTTCGTGGAAACTCAAGATGATACAATCATGATGTGTTACGTCATGTTAAAGATCTCGTCGAGATGGTTCATTTGAGTCTTTGTTTAAGAAATTTGAATTTAATTGCCGAAGTTATCGAGCTTCAAAATGTGAAAAATCACAACAACTGAATGTTTGAGCTCATAAAGTACTTTTTTTCGTGGAAACTCAAGATGATACAGTCATGATGTGTTACGTCATGTTAAAGATCTCGTAGAGATGGTTCATTTGAGTCTTTGTTTAAGAAATTTGGAATTTAATTGCCGAAGTTATCGAGCTTCAAAGTGTGAAAAATCACAAAAACTGTATGTTTGAGCTCATAAAGTACTATTTTTCGTGGAAACTCAAGATGATACAATCATGATGTGTTACGTCATGTTAAAGATTTTATCGAGATGGTTCATTTGAGTCTTTGTTTAAGAAATTTGGATTTAATTGCCGAAGTTATCGAGCTTCAAAGTGTGAAAAATCACAAAAACTGTATGTTTGAGCTCATAAAGTACTATTTTTCGTGGAAACTCAAGATGATACAATCATGATGTGTTACGTCATGTTAAAGATTTTATCGAGATGGTTCATTTGAGTCTTTGTTTAAGAAATTTGGAATTTAATTGCCGAAGTTATCGAGCTTCAAAGTGTGAAAAATCACAATAACTGTATGTTTGAGCTCATAAAGTACTATTTTTCTTGGAAACTCAAGTTGATACAATCATGATGTGTTACGTCATGTTAAAGATCTCGTCGAGATGGTTCATTTGAGTCTTTGTTTAAGAAATTTGGAATTTAAGTGCCGAAGTTATCGAGCTTCAAAGTGTGAAAAATCACAATAACTGTATGTTTGAGCTCATAAAGTACTATTTTTCTTGGAAACTCAAGATGATACAATCATGATGTGTTACGTCATGTTAAAGATCTCGTCGAGATGGTTCATTTGAGTCTTTGTTTAAGAAATTTGGAATTTAAGTGCCGAAGTTATCGAGCTTCAAAGTGTGAAAAATCACAAAAACTGTATGTTTGAGCTCATAAAGTACTATTTTTCTTGGAAACTCAAGATGATACAATCATGATGTGTTACGTCATGTTAAAGATCTCGTCGAGATGGTTCATTTGAGTCTTTGTTTAAGAAATTTGGATTTAATTGCCGAAGTTATCGAGCTTCAAAGTGTGAATAATCACAAAAACTGTATGTTTGAGCTCATAAAGTACTATTTTTCTTGGAAACTCAAGATGATACAATTATGATGTGTTACGTCATGTTAAAGATCTCGTCGAGATGGTTCATTTGAGTCTCCGTTTAAGAAATTTGGTCCTCATTGACCGAAGTTATCGAGCTTCAAAATGTGAAAAATCACAACAACTGAATGTTTGAGCTCATAAATTACTATTTTTCTTGGAAACTCAAGATGATACAATCATGATGTGTTACGTCATGTTAAAGATCTCGTCGAGATGGTTCATTTGAGTCTTTGTTTAAGAAATTTGGATTTAATTGCCGAAGTTATCGAGCTTCAAAGTGTGAATAATCACAAAAACTGTATGTTTGAGCTCATAAAGTACTATTTTTCGTGGAAACTCAAGATGATACAATCATGATGTGTTACGTCATGTTAAAGATCTCGTCGAGATGGTTCATTTGAGTCTTTGTTTAAGAAATTTGGATTTAATTGCCGAAGTTATCGAGCTTCAAAGTGTGAATAATCACAAAAACTGTATGTTTGAGCTCATAAAGTACTATTTTTCTTGGAAACTCAAGATGATACAATCATGATGTGTTACGTCATGTTAAAGATTTCGTCAAGATGGTTCATTTGAGTCTTTGTTTAAGAAATTTGGAATTTAAGTGCCGAAGTTATCGAGCTTCAAAGTGTGAAAAATCACAAAAACTGTATGTTTGAGCTCATAAAGTACTATTTTTCTTGGAAACTCAAGATGATACAATCATGATGTGTTACGTCATGTTAAAGATTTCGTCGAGATGGTTCATTTGAGTCTTTGTTTAAGAAATTTGGAATTTATTTGCCGAAGTTATCGAGCTTCAAAGTGTGAAAAATCACAAAAACTGTATGTTTGAGCTCATAAAGTACTATTTTTCTTGGAAACTCAAGATGATACAATCATGATGTGTTACGTCATGTTAAAGATCTCGTCGAGATGGTTCATTTGAGTCTTTGTTTAAGAAATTTGGATTTAATTGCCGAAGTTATCGAGCTTCAAAATGTGAAAAATCACAACAACTGTATGTTTGAGCTCATAAAGTACTATTTTTCTTGGAAACTCAAGATGATACAATCATGATGTGTTACGTCATGTTAAAGATCTCGTCGAGATGGTTCATTTGAGTCTTTGTTTAAGAAATTTGGTCCTCATTGACCGAAGTTATCGAGCTTCAAAATGTGAAAAGTCACAAAAATTGTAGGTTTGAGCTCATAAAGTACTATTTTTCATGGAAACTTAAGATGATACAATCATGATGTGTTACGTCATGTTCACGATCTCGTCGAGATGGTTCATTTGGGTCTCTGTTTAAGAAATTTGGTCCTCATTGACCGAAGTTATCGAGCTTCAAAATGTGAAAAGTCACAAAAATTGTAGGTTTGAGCTCATAAAGTACTATTTTTCATGGAAACTTAAGATGATACAATCATGATGTGTTACGTCATGTTCACGATCTCGTCGAGATGGTTCATTTGGGTCTCTGTTTAAGAAATTTGGTCTTCATTGACCGAAGTTATCGAGCTTCAAAGTGTGAAAAATCACAATAACTGTATGTTTGAGCTCATAAAGTACTATTTTTCTTGGAAACTCAAGTTGATACAATCATGATGTGTTACGTCATGTTAAAGATCTCGTCGAGATGGTTCATTTGAGTCTCCGTTTAAGAAATTTGGTCCTCATTGACCGAAGTTATCGAGCTTCAAAGTGTGAAAAATCACAATAACTGTATGTTTGAGCTCATAAAGTACTATTTTTCTTGGAAACTCAAGTTGATACAATCATGATGTGTTACGTCATGTTAAAGATCTCGTAGAGATGGTTCATTTGAGTCTTTGTTTAAGAAATTTGGAATTTAATTGCCGAAGTTATCGAGCTTCAAAGTGTGAAAAATCACAAAAACTGTATGTTTGAGCTCATAAAGTACTATTTTTCTTGGAAACTCAAGATGATACAGTCATGATGTGTTACGTCATGTTAAAGATCTCGTCGAGATGGTTCATTTGAGTCTTTGTTTAAGAAATTTGAATTTAATTGCCGAAGTTATCGAGCTTCAAAATGTGAAAAATCACAACAACTGAATGTTTGAGCTCATAAAGTACTTTTTTTCGTGGAAACTCAAGATGATACAGTCATGATGTGTTACGTCATGTTAAAGATCTCGTAGAGATGGTTCATTTGAGTCTTTGTTTAAGAAATTTGGAATTTAATTGCCGAAGTTATCGAGCTTCAAAGTGTGAAAAATCACAAAAACTGTATGTTTGAGCTCATAAAGTACTATTTTTCGTGGAAACTCAAGATGATACAATCATGATGTGTTACGTCATGTTAAAGATTTTATCGAGATGGTTCATTTGAGTCTTTGTTTAAGAAATTTGGATTTAATTGCCGAAGTTATCGAGCTTCAAAGTGTGAAAAATCACAAAAACTGTATGTTTGAGCTCATAAAGTACTATTTTTCGTGGAAACTCAAGATGATACAATCATGATGTGTTACGTCATGTTAAAGATTTTATCGAGATGGTTCATTTGAGTCTTTGTTTAAGAAATTTGGAATTTAATTGCCGAAGTTATCGAGCTTCAAAGTGTGAAAAATCACAATAACTGTATGTTTGAGCTCATAAAGTACTATTTTTCTTGGAAACTCAAGATGATACAATCATGATGTGTTACGTCATGTTAAAGATCTCGTCGAGATGGTTCATTTGAGTCTTTGTTTAAGAAATTTGGAATTTAAGTGCCGAAGTTATCGAGCTTCAAAGTGTGAAAAATCACAAAAACTGTATGTTTGAGCTCATAAAGTACTATTTTTCTTGGAAACTCAAGATGATACAATCATGATGTGTTACGTCATGTTAAAGATCTCGTCGAGATGGTTCATTTGAGTCTTTGTTTAAGAAATTTGGATTTAATTGCCGAAGTTATCGAGCTTCAAAGTGTGAATAATCACAAAAACTGTATGTTTGAGCTCATAAAGTACTATTTTTCTTGGAAACTCAAGATGATACAATTATGATGTGTTACGTCATGTTAAAGATCTCGTCGAGATGGTTCATTTGAGTCTCCGTTTAAGAAATTTGGTCCTCATTGACCGAAGTTATCGAGCTTCAAAATGTGAAAAATCACAACAACTGAATGTTTGAGCTCATAAATTACTATTTTTCTTGGAAACTCAAGATGATACAATCATGATGTGTTACGTCATGTTAAAGATCTCGTCGAGATGGTTCACTTGAGTCTTTGCTTAAGAAATTTGGAATTTAATTGCCGAAGTTATCGAGATTCAAAGTGTGAAAAATCACAAAAATTTTATGTTTGAGCTCATAAAGTACTATTTTTCATGGAAACTTAAGATGATACAATCATGATGTGTTACGTCATGTTCACGATCTCGTCGAGATGGTTCATTTGGGTCTCTGTTTAAGAAATTTGGTCTTCATTGACCGAAGTTATCGAGCTTCAAAGTGTGAAAAATCACAATAACTGTATGTTTGAGCTCATAAAGTACTATTTTTCTTGGAAACTCAAGATGATACAATCATGATGTGTTACGTCATGTTAAAGATTTCGTCGAGATGGTTCATTTGAGTCTTTGTTTAAGAAATTTGGAATTTATTTGCCGAAGTTATCGAGCTTCAAAGTGTGAAAAATCACAAAAACTGTATGTTTGAGCTCATAAAGTACTATTTTTCTTGGAAACTCAAGATGATACAATCATGATGTGTTACGTCATGTTAAAGATCTCGTCGAGATGGTTCATTTGAGTCTTTGTTTAAGAAATTTGGAATTTAAGTGCCGAAGTTATCGAGCTTCAAAGTGTGAAAAATCACAAAAACTGTATGTTTGAGCTCATAAAGTACTATTTTTCTTGGAAACTCAAGATGATACAATCATGATGTGTTACGTCATGTTAAAGATTTCGTCAAGATGGTTCATTTGAGTCTTTGTTTAAGAAATTTGGAATTTAAGTGCCGAAGTTCTCGAGCTTCAAAGTGTGAAAAATCACAAAAACTGTATGTTTGAGCTCCTAAAGTACTATTTTTCTTGGAAACTCAAGATGATACAATCATGATGTGTTACGTCATGTTAAAGATTTCGTCAAGATGGTTCATTTGAGTCTTTGTTTAAGAAATTTGGAATTTAATTGCCGAAGTTACCGAGCTTCAAAGTGTGAAAAATCACAAAAACTGTATGTTTGAGCTCATAAAGTACTATTTTTCTTGGAAACTCAAGATGATACAATCATGATGTGTTACGTCATGTTAAAGATTTCGTCAAGATGGTTCATTTGAGTCTTTGTTTAAGAAATTTGGAATTTAAGTGCCGAAGATATCGAGCTTCAAAGTGTGAAAAATCACAAAAACTGTATGTTTGAGCTCATAAAGTACTATTTTTCTTGGAAACTCAAGATGATACAATCATGATGTGTTACGTCATGTTAAAGATTTCGTCGAGATGGTTCATTTGAGTCTTTGTTTAAGAAATTTGGAATTTATTTGCCGAAGTTATCGAGCTTCAAAGTGTGAAAAATCACAAAAACTGTATGTTTGAGCTCATAAAGTACTATTTTTCTTGGAAACTCAAGATGATACAATCATGATGTGTTACGTCATGTTAAAGATCTCGTCGA
Source organism: Euwallacea fornicatus (assembly GCF_040115645.1). Classification (NCBI taxonomy): domain Eukaryota; kingdom Metazoa; phylum Arthropoda; class Insecta; order Coleoptera; family Curculionidae; genus Euwallacea; species Euwallacea fornicatus. The sequence goes on along the minus strand of NW_027096049.1, from coordinate 180,716 downwards.
GATGGTTCATTTGAGTCTCCGTTTAAGAAATTTGGTCCTCATTGACCGAAGTTATCGAGCTTCAAAGTGTGAAAAATCACAATAACTGTATGTTTGAGCTCATAAAGTACTATTTTTCTTGGAAACTCAAGTTGATACAATCATGATGTGTTACGTCATGTTAAAGATCTCGTCGAGATGGTTCATTTGAGTCTTTGTTTAAGAAATTTGAATTTAATTGCCGAAGTTATCGAGCTTCAAAGTGTGAAAAATCACAAAAACTGTATGTTTGAGCTCATAAAGTACTATTTTTCGTGGAAACTCAAGATGATACAATCATGATGTGTTACGTCATGTTAAAGATTTTATCGAGATGGTTCATTTGAGTCTTTGTTTAAGAAATTTGGAATTTAATTGCCGAAGTTATCGAGCTTCAAAGTGTGAAAAATCACAATAACTGTATGTTTGAGCTCATAAAGTACTATTTTTCTTGGAAACTCAAGTTGATACAATCATGATGTGTTACGTCATGTTAAAGATCTCGTCGAGATGGTTCATTTGAGTCTCCGTTTAAGAAATTTGGTCCTCATTGACCGAAGTTATCGAGCTTCAAAGTGTGAAAAATCACAAAAACTGTATGTTGGAGCCCATAAAGTACTATTTTTCGTGGAAACTCAAGACGATACAGTCATGATGTGTTACGTCATGTTAAAGACCTCGTAGAGATGGTTCATTTGAGTCTTTGTTTAAGAAATTTGGAATTTAATTGCCGAAGTTATCGAGCTTCAAAGTGTGAAAAATCACAAAAACTATATGTTTGAGCTCATAAAGTACTATTTTTCTTGGAAACTCAAGTTGATACAATCATGATGTGTTACGTCATGTTAAAGATCTCGTCGAGATGGTTCATTTGAGTCTCCGTTTAAGAAATTTGGTCCTCATTGACCGAAGTTATCGAGCTTCAAAATGTGAAAAATCACAACAACTGAATGTTTGAGCTCATAAAGTACTATTTTTCGTGGAAACTCAAGATGATACAATCATGATGTGTTACGTCATGTTAAAGATCTCGTAGAGATGGTTCATTTGAGTCTTTGTTTAAAAAATTTGGTCTTCATTGACCGAAGTTATCGAGCTTCAAAGTGTGAAAAATCACAAAAACTGTATGTTGGAGCTCATAAAGTACTATTTTTCGTGGAAACTCAAGATGATACAGTCATGATGTGTTACGTCATGCTAAAGATCTCGTAGAGATGGTTCATTTGAGTCTTTGTTTAAGAAATTTGGATTTAATTGCCGAAGTTATCGAGCTTCAAATTGTGAATATTCACAAAAACTGAATGTTTGAGCTCATAAAGTACTATTTTTCTTGGAATCTCAAGATGATTCAATCATGATGTGTTACGTAATGTTAAAGATCTCGTCGAGATGGTTCATTTGAGTCTCCGTTTAAGAAATTTGGTCCTCATTGACCGAAGTTATCGAGCTTCAAAATGTGAAAAATCACAACAACTGAATGTTTGAGCTCATAAAGTACTATTTTTCGTGGAAACTCAAGATGATACAATCATGATGTGTTACGTCATGTTAAAGATCTCGTCGAGATGGTTCATTTGAGTCTTTGTTTAAGAAATTTGGTCCTCATTGACCGAAGTTACCGAGCTTCAAAATGTGAAAAGTCACGAAAATTGTAGGTTTGAGCTCATAAAGTACTATTTTTCATGGAAACTTAAGATGATACAATCATGATGTGTTACGTCATGTTAAAGATCTCGTAGAGATGGTTCATTTGAGTCTTTGTTTAAGAAATTTGGATTTAGTTGCCGAAGTTATCGAGCTTCAAAGTGTGAAAAATCACAAAAACTGTATGTTTGAGCTCATAAAGTACTATTTTTCGTGGAAACTCAAGATGATACAATCATGATGTGTTACGTCGTGTTAAAGATCTCGTCGAGATGGTTCATTTGAGTCTTTGTTTAAGAAATTTGGTCCTCATTGACCGAAGTTATCGAGCTTCAAAATGTGAAAAGTCACGAAAATTGTAGGTTTGAGCTCATAAAGTACTATTTTTCATGGAAACTTAAGATGATACAATCATGATGTGTTACGTCATGTTAAAGATCTCGTAGAGATGGTTCATTTGAGTCTTTGTTTAAAAAATTTGGTCTTCATTGACCGAAGTTATCGAGCTTCAAAGTGTGAAAAATCACAAAAACTGGATGTTTGAGCTCATAAAGTACTATTTTTCTTGGAAACTCAAGATGATACAATCATGATGTGTTACGTGATATTAAAGATCTCGTCGAGATGGTTCATTTGAGTCTTTGTTTAAGAAATTTGGTCCTCATTGACCGAAGTTATCGAGCTTCAAAATGTGAAAAGTCACAAAAACTGTATGTTTGAGCTCATAAAGTACTATTTTTCTTGGAAACTCAAGATGATACAATCATGATGTGTTACGTGATATTAAAGATCTCGTCGAGATGGTTCATTTGAGTCTTTGTTTAAGAAATTTGGTCCTCATTGACCGAAGTTATCGAGCTTCAAAATGTGAAAAGTCACAAAAACTGTATGTTTGAGCTCATAAAGTACTATTTTTCTTGGAAACTCAAGATGATACAATCATGATGTGTTACGTGATGTTAAAGATCTCGTCGAGATGGTGCATTTGAGTCTTTGTTTAAGAAATTTGGAATTTAATTGCCGATGTTATCGAGCTTCAAAATGTGAAAAGTCACAAAAACTGTATGTTTGAGCTCATAAAGTACTATTTTTCTTGGAAACTCAAGATGATACAATCATGATGTGTTACGTGATGTTAAAGATCTCGTCGAGATGGTTCATTTGAGTCTTTGTTTAAGAAATTTGGAATTTATTTGCCGAAGTTATCTAGCTTCAAAGTGTGAATAATCACAAAAACTGTATGTTTGAGCTAATAAAGTACTATTTTTCGTGGAAACTCAAGATGATTCAATCATGATGTGTTACGTCATGTTAAAGATCTCGTCGAGATGGTTCATTTGAGTCATTGTTTAAGAAATTTGGAATTTAAGTGCCGAAGTTATCGAGCTTCAAAGTGTGAAAAATCACAAAAACTGTATGTTTGAGCTCATAAAGTACTATTTTTCGTAGAAACTCAAGATGATACAATTATGATGTGTTACGTCATGTTAAAGATCTCGTCGAGATGGTTCATTTGAGTCTTTGCTTATGAAATTTGGAATTTAATTGCCGAAGTTATCGAGCTTCAAAGTGTGAAAAATCACAAAAACTGTATGTTTGAGCTCATAAAGTACTATTTTTCTTGGAAACTCAAGATGATACAATCATGATGTGTTACGTCATGTTAAAGATCTCGTCGAGATGGTTCATTTGAGTCTTTGTTTAAGAAATTTGAATTTAATTGCCGAAGTTATCGAGCTTCAAAATGTGAAAAATCACAACAACTGAATGTTTGAGCTCATAAAGTACTTTTTTTCGTGGAAACTCAAGATGATACAGTCATGATGTGTTACGTCATGTTAAAGATCTCGTCGAGATGGTTCATTTGAGTCTTTGTTTAAGAAATTTGGATTTAATTGCCGAAGTTATCGAGCTTCAAAGTGTGAAAAATCACAAAAACTGTATGTTTGAGCTCATAAAGTACTATTTTTCGTGGAAACTCAAGATGATACAATCATGATGTGTTACGTCATGTTAAAGATTTTATCGAGATGGTTCATTTGAGTCTTTGTTTAAGAAATTTGGAATTTAATTGCCGAAGTTATCGAGCTTCAAAGTGTGAAAAATCACAATAACTGTATGTTTGAGCTCATAAAGTACTATTTTTCTTGGAAACTCAAGTTGATACAATCATGATGTGTTACGTCATGTTAAAGATCTCGTCGAGATGGTTCATTTGAGTCTCCGTTTAAGAAATTTGGTCCTCATTGACCGAAGTTATCGAGCTTCAAAGTGTGAAAAATCACAAAAACTGTATGTTGGAGCCCATAAAGTACTATTTTTCGTGGAAACTCAAGACGATACAGTCATGATGTGTTACGTCATGTTAAAGACCTCGTAGAGATGGTTCATTTGAGTCTTTGTTTAAGAAATTTGGAATTTAATTGCCGAAGTTATCGAGCTTCAAAGTGTGAAAAATCACAAAAACTATATGTTTGAGCTCATAAAGTACTATTTTTCTTGGAAACTCAAGTTGATACAATCATGATGTGTTACGTCATGTTAAAGATCTCGTCGAGATGGTTCATTTGAGTCTCCGTTTAAGAAATTTGGTCCTCATTGACCGAAGTTATCGAGCTTCAAAATGTGAAAAATCACAACAACTGAATGTTTGAGCTCATAAAGTACTATTTTTCGTGGAAACTCAAGATGATACAATCATGATGTGTTACGTCATGTTAAAGATCTCGTAGAGATGGTTCATTTGAGTCTTTGTTTAAAAAATTTGGTCTTCATTGACCGAAGTTATCGAGCTTCAAAGTGTGAAAAATCACAAAAACTGTATGTTGGAGCTCATAAAGTACTATTTTTCGTGGAAACTCAAGATGATACAGTCATGATGTGTTACGTCATGCTAAAGATCTCGTAGAGATGGTTCATTTGAGTCTTTGTTTAAGAAATTTGGATTTAATTGCCGAAGTTATCGAGCTTCAAATTGTGAATATTCACAAAAACTGAATGTTTGAGCTCATAAAGTACTATTTTTCTTGGAATCTCAAGATGATTCAATCATGATGTGTTACGTAATGTTAAAGATCTCGTCGAGATGGTTCATTTGAGTCTCCGTTTAAGAAATTTGGTCCTCATTGACCGAAGTTATCGAGCTTCAAAATGTGAAAAATCACAACAACTGAATGTTTGAGCTCATAAAGTACTATTTTTCGTGGAAACTCAAGATGATACAATCATGATGTGTTACGTCATGTTAAAGATCTCGTCGAGATGGTTCATTTGAGTCTTTGTTTAAGAAATTTGGTCCTCATTGACCGAAGTTATCGAGCTTCAAAATGTGAAAAGTCACGAAAATTGTAGGTTTGAGCTCATAAAGTACTATTTTTCATGGAAACTTAAGATGATACAATCATGATGTGTTACGTCATGTTAAAGATCTCGTAGAGATGGTTCATTTGAGTCTTTGTTTAAGAAATTTGGATTTAGTTGCCGAAGTTATCGAGCTTCAAAGTGTGAAAAATCACAAAAACTGTATGTTTGAGCTCATAAAGTACTATTTTTCGTGGAAACTCAAGATGATACAATCATGATGTGTTACGTCGTGTTAAAGATCTCGTCGAGATGGTTCATTTGAGTCTTTGTTTAAGAAATTTGGTCCTCATTGACCGAAGTTATCGAGCTTCAAAATGTGAAAAGTCACGAAAATTGTAGGTTTGAGCTCATAAAGTACTATTTTTCATGGAAACTTAAGATGATACAATCATGATGTGTTACGTCATGTTAAAGATCTCGTAGAGATGGTTCATTTGAGTCTTTGTTTAAAAAATTTGGTCTTCATTGACCGAAGTTATCGAGCTTCAAAGTGTGAAAAATCACAACAACTGAATGTTTGAGCTCATAAAGTACTATTTTTCGTGGAAACTCAAGATGATACAGTCATGATGTGTTACGTCATGTTAAAGATCTCGTAGAGATGGTTCATTTGAGTCTTTGTTTAAAAAATTTGGTCTTCATTGACCGAAGTTATCGAGCTTCAAAGTGTGAAAAATCACAAAAACTGGATGTTTGAGCTCATAAAGTACTATTTTTCTTGGAAACTCAAGATGATACAATCATGATGTGTTACGTGATATTAAAGATCTCGTCGAGATGGTTCATTTGAGTCTCCGTTTAAGAAATTTGGTCCTCATTGACCGAAGTTATCGAGCTTCAAAATGTGAAAAATCACAACAACTGAATGTTTGAGCTCATAAAGTACTATTTTTCGTGGAAACTCAAGATGATACAATCATGATGTGTTACGTCATGTTAAAGATCTCGTCGAGATGGTGCATTTGAGTCTTTGTTTAAGAAATTTGGAATTTAATTGCCGATGTTATCGAGCTTCAAAATGTGAAAAATCACAAAAACTGGATGTTTGAGCTCATAAAGTACTATTTTTCATGGAAACTTAAGATGATACAATCATGATGTGTTACGTCATGTTAAAGATCTCGTAGAGATGGTTCATTTGAGTCTTTGTTTAAAAAATTTGGTCTTCATTGACCGAAGTTATCGAGCTTCAAAGTGTGAAAAATCACAACAACTGTATGTTTGAGCTCATAAAGTACTATTTTTCGTGGAAACTCAAGATGATACAATCATGATGTGTTACGTCGTGTTAAAGATCTCGTCGAGATGGTTCATTTGAGTCTTTGTTTAAGAAATTTGGTCCTCATTGACCGAAGTTATCGAGCTTCAAAATGTGAAAAGTCACGAAAATTGTAGGTTTGAGCTCATAAAGTACTATTTTTCATGGAAACTTAAGATGATACAATCATGATGTGTTACGTCATGTTAAAGATCTCGTAGAGATGGTTCATTTGAGTCTTTGTTTAAAAAATTTGGTCTTCATTGACCGAAGTTATCGAGCTTCAAAGTGTGAAAAATCACAACAACTGAATGTTTGAGCTCATAAAGTACTATTTTTCGTGGAAACTCAAGATGATACAGTCATGATGTGTTACGTCATGTTAAAGATCTCGTAGAGATGGTTCATTTGAGTCTTTGTTTAAAAAATTTGGTGTTCATTGACCGAAGTTATCGAGCTTCAAAGTGTGAAAAATCACAAAAACTGGATGTTTGAGCTCATAAAGTACTATTTTTCTTGGAAACTCAAGATGATACAATCATGATGTGTTACGTGATATTAAAGATCTCGTCGAGATGGTTCATTTGAGTCTTTGTTTAAGAAATTTGGTCCTCATTGACCGAAGTTATCGAGCTTCAAAATGTGAAAAGTCACAAAAACTGTATGTTTGAGCTCATAAAGTACTATTTTTCTTGGAAACTCAAGATGATACAATCATGATGTGTTACGTGATGTTAAAGATCTCGTCGAGATGGTGCATTTGAGTCTTTGTTTAAGAAATTTGGAATTTAATTGCCGATGTTATCGAGCTTCAAAATGTGAAAAGTCACAAAAACTGTATGTTTGAGCTCATAAAGTACTATTTTTCTTGGAAACTCAAGATGATACAATCATGATGTGTTACGTGATGTTAAAGATCTCGTCGAGATGGTTCATTTGAGTCTTTGTTTAAGAAATTTGGAATTTATTTGCCGAAGTTATCTAGCTTCAAAGTGTGAATAATCACAAAAACTGTATGTTTGAGCTAATAAAGTACTATTTTTCGTGGAAACTCAAGATGATTCAATCATGATGTGTTACGTCATGTTAAAGATCTCGTCGAGATGGTTCATTTGAGTCATTGTTTAAGAAATTTGGAATTTAAGTGCCGAAGTTATCGAGCTTCAAAGTGTGAAAAATCACAAAAACTGTATGTTTGAGCTCATAAAGTACTATTTTTCGTAGAAACTCAAGATGATACAATTATGATGTGTTACGTCATGTTAAATATCTCGTCGAGATGGTTCATTTGAGTCTTTGCTTATGAAATTTGGAATTTAATTGCCGAAGTTATCGAGCTTCAAAGTGTGAAAAATCACAAAAACTGTATGTTTGAGCTCATAAAGTACTATTTTTCTTGGAAACTCAAGATGATACAATCATGATGTGTTACGTCATGTTAAAGATTTCGTCGAGATGGTTCATTTGAGTCTTTGTTTAAGAAATTTGGAATTTATTTGCCGAAGTTATCGAGCTTCAAAGTGTGAAAAATCACAAAAACTGTATGTTTGAGCTCATAAAGTACTATTTTTCTTGGAAACTCAAGATGATACAATCATGATGTGTTACGTCATGTTAAAGATCTCGTCGAGATGGTTCATTTGAGTCTCCGTTTAAGAAATTTGGTCCTCATTGACCGAAGTTATCGAGCTTCAAAGTGTGAAAAATCACAATAACTGTATGTTTGAGCTCATAAAGTACTATTTTTCTTGGAAACTCAAGTTGATACAATCATGATGTGTTACGTCATGTTAAAGATCTCGTCGAGATGGTTCATTTGAGTCTTTGTTTAAGAAATTTGAATTTAATTGCCGAAGTTATCGAGCTTCAAAATGTGAAAAATCACAACAACTGAATGTTTGAGCTCATAAAGTACTTTTTTTCGTGGAAACTCAAGATGATACAGTCATGATGTGTTACGTCATGTTAAAGATCTCGTAGAGATGGTTCATTTGAGTCTTTGTTTAAGAAATTTGGAATTTAATTGCCGAAGTTATCGAGCTTCAAAGTGTGAAAAATCACAAAAACTGTATGTTTGAGCTCATAAAGTACTATTTTTCTTGGAAACTCAAGATGATACAGTCATGATGTGTTACGTCATGTTAAAGATCTCGTCGAGATGGTTCATTTGAGTCTTTGTTTAAGAAATTTGGATTTAATTGCCGAAGTTATCGAGCTTCAAAGTGTGAAAAATCACAAAAACTGTATGTTTGAGCTCATAAAGTACTATTTTTCGTGGAAACTCAAGATGATACAATCATGATGTGTTACGTCATGTTAAAGATTTTATCGAGATGGTTCATTTGAGTCTTTGTTTAAGAAATTTGGAATTTAATTGCCGAAGTTATCGAGCTTCAAAGTGTGAAAAATCACAATAACTGTATGTTTGAGCTCATAAAGTACTATTTTTCTTGGAAACTCAAGTTGATACAATCATGATGTGTTACGTCATGTTAAAGATCTCGTCGAGATGGTTCATTTGAGTCTCCGTTTAAGAAATTTGGTCCTCATTGACCGAAGTTATCGAGCTTCAAAGTGTGAAAAATCACAAAAACTGTATGTTGGAGCTCATAAAGTACTATTTTTCGTGGAAACTCAAGATGATACAGTCATGATGTGTTACGTCATGCTAAAGATCTCGTAGAGATGGTTCATTTGAGTCTTTGTTTAAGAAATTTGGATTTAATTGCCGAAGTTATCGAGCTTCAAATTGTGAATATTCACAAAAACTGAATGTTTGAGCTCATAAAGTACTATTTTTCTTGGAATCTCAAGATGATTCAATCATGATGTGTTACGTAATGTTAAAGATCTCGTCGAGATGGTTCATTTGAGTCTCCGTTTAAGAAATTTGGTCCTCATTGACCGAAGTTATCGAGCTTCAAAGTGTGAAAAATCACAAAAACTGTATGTTGGAGCTCATAAAGTACTATTTTTCGTGGAAACTCAAGATGATACAGTCATGATGTGTTACGTCATGCTAAAGATCTCGTAGAGATGGTTCATTTGAGTCTTTGTTTAAGAAATTTGGATTTAATTGCCGAAGTTATCGAGCTTCAAATTGTGAATATTCACAAAAACTGAATGTTTGAGCTCATAAAGTACTATTTTTCTTGGAATCTCAAGATGATTCAATCATGATGTGTTACGTAATGTTAAAGATCTCGTCGAGATGGTTCATTTGAGTCTCCGTTTAAGAAATTTGGTCCTCATTGACCGAAGTTATCGAGCTTCAAAATGTGAAAAATCACAACAACTGAATGTTTGAGCTCATAAAGTACTATTTTTCGTGGAAACTCAAGATGATACAATCATGATGTGTTACGTCATGTTAAAGATCTCGTCGAGATGGTTCATTTGAGTCTTTGTTTAAGAAATTTGGTCCTCATTGACCGAAGTTATCGAGCTTCAAAATGTGAAAAGTCACGAAAATTGTAGGTTTGAGCTCATAAAGTACTATTTTTCATGGAAACTTAAGATGATACAATCATGATGTGTTACGTCATGTTAAAGATCTCGTAGAGATGGTTCATTTGAGTCTTTGTTTAAGAAATTTGGATTTAGTTGCCGAAGTTATCGAGCTTCAAAGTGTGAAAAATCACAAAAACTGTATGTTTGAGCTCATAAAGTACTATTTTTCGTGGAAACTCAAGATGATACAATCATGATGTGTTACGTCGTGTTAAAGATCTCGTCGAGATGGTTCATTTGAGTCTTTGTTTAAGAAATTTGGTCCTCATTGACCGAAGTTATCGAGCTTCAAAATGTGAAAAGTCACGAAAATTGTAGGTTTGAGCTCATAAAGTACTATTTTTCATGGAAACTTAAGATGATACAATCATGATGTGTTACGTCATGTTAAAGATCTCGTAGAGATGGTTCATTTGAGTCTTTGTTTAAAAAATTTGGTCTTCATTGACCGAAGTTATCGAGCTTCAAAGTGTGAAAAATCACAAAAACTGTATGTTGGAGCTCATAAAGTACTATTTTTCGTGGAAACTCAAGATGATACAGTCATGATGTGTTACGTCATGCTAAAGATCTCGTAGAGATGGTTCATTTGAGTCTTTGTTTAAGAAATTTGGATTTAATTGCCGAAGTTATCGAGCTTCAAAATGTGAAAAATCAAAACAACTGAATGTTTGAGCTCATAAAGTACTATTTTTCGTGGAAACTCAAGATGATACAGTCATGATGTGTTACGTCATGTTAAAGATCTCGTAGAGATGGTTCATTTGAGTCTTTGTTTAAAAAATTTGGTCTTCATTGACCGAAGTTATCGAGCTTCAAAGTGTGAAAAATCACAAAAACTGGATGTTTGAGCTCATAAAGTACTATTTTTCTTGGAAACTCAAGATGATACAATCATGATGTGTTACGTGATATTAAAGATCTCGTCGAGATGGTTCATTTGAGTCTTTGTTTAAGAAATTTGGTCCTCATTGACCGAAGTTATCGAGCTTCAAAATGTGAAAAGTCACAAAAACTGTATGTTTGAGCTCATAAAGTACTATTTTTCTTGGAAACTCAAGATGATACAATCATGATGTGTTACGTGATGTTAAAGATCTCGTCGAGATGGTGCATTTGAGTCTTTGTTTAAGAAATTTGGAATTTAATTGCCGATGTTATCGAGCTTCAAAATGTGAAAAGTCACAAAAACTGTATGTTTGAGCTCATAAAGTACTATTTTTCTTGGAAACTCAAGATGATACAATCATGATGTGTTACGTGATGTTAAAGATCTCGTCGAGATGGTTCATTTGAGTCTTTGTTTAAGAAATTTGGAATTTATTTGCCGAAGTTATCTAGCTTCAAAGTGTGAATAATCACAAAAACTGTATGTTTGAGCTAATAAAGTACTATTTTTCGTGGAAACTCAAGATGATTCAATCATGATGTGTTACGTCATGTTAAAGATCTCGTCGAGATGGTTCATTTGAGTCATTGTTTAAGAAATTTGGAATTTAAGTGCCGAAGTTATCGAGCTTCAAAGTGTGAAAAATCACAAAAACTGTATGTTTGAGCTCATAAAGTACTTTTTTTCGTGGAAACTCAAGATGATACAGTCATGATGTGTTACGTCATGTTAAAGATCTCGTAGAGATGGTTCATTTGAGTCTTTGTTTAAGAAATTTGGAATTTAATTGCCGAAGTTATCGAGCTTCAAAGTGTGAAAAATCACAAAAACTGTATGTTTGAGCTCATAAAGTACTATTTTTCTTGGAAACTCAAGATGATACAATCATGATGTGTTACGTCATGTTAAAGATCTCGTCGAGATGGTTCATTTGAGTCTTTGTTTAAGAAATTTGGATTTAATTGCCGAAGTTATCGAGCTTCAAAGTGTGAATAATCACAAAAACTGTATGTTTGAGCTCATAAAGTACTATTTTTCTTGGAAACTCAAGATGATACAATCATGATGTGTTACGTCATGTTAAAGATCTCGTCGAGATGGTTCATTTGAGTCTTTGTTTAAGAAATTTGGTCCTCATTGACCGAAGTTATCGAGCTTCAAAATGTGAAAAGTCACAAAAATTGTAGGTTTGAGCTCATAAAGTACTATTTTTCATGGAAACTTAAGATGATACAATCATGATGTGTTACGTCATGTTAAAGATCTCGTCGAGATGGTTCATTTGAGTCTTTGTTTAAGAAATTTGGAATTTCAGTGCCGAAGATATCAAGCTTCAAAGTGTGAAAAATCACAAAACTGTATGTTTGAGCTCATAAAGTACTATTTTTCTTGGAAACTCAAGATGATACAATCATGATGTGTTACGTCATGTTAAAGATCTCGTCGAGATGGTTCATTTGAGTCTTTGTTTAAGAAATTTGGAATTTAAGTGCCGAAGTTATCAAGCTTCAAAGTGTGAAAAATCACAAAAACTGTATGTTTGAGCTCATAAAGTACTATTTTTCTTGGAAACTCAAGATGATACAATCATGATGTGTTACGTCATGTTAAAGATCTCGTCGAGATGGTTCATTTGAGTCTTTGTTTAAGAAATTTGGTCCTCATTGACCGAAGTTATCGAGCTTCAAAATGTGAAAAGTCACAAAAATTGTAGGTTTGAGCTCATAAAGTACTATTTTTCATGGAAACTTAAGATGATACAATCATGATGTGTTACGTCATGTTAAAGATCTCGTCGAGATGGTTCATTTGAGTCTTTGTTTAAGAAATTTGGAATTTATTTGCCGAAGTTATCGAGCTTCAAAGTGTGAAAAATCACAAAAACTGTATGTTTGAGCTAATAAAGTACTATTTTTCGTGGAAACTCAAGATGATACAATCATGATGTGTTACGTCATGTTAAAGATCTCGTCGAGATGGTTCATTTGAGTCTTTGTTTAAGAAATTTGGAATTTAAGTGCCGAAGTTATCAAGCTTCAAAGTGTGAAAAATCACAAAAACTGTATGTTGGAGCTCATAAAGTACTATTTTTCGTGGAAACTCAAGATGATACAATCATGATGTGTTACGTCATGTTAAAGATCTCGTCGAGATGGTTCATTTGAGTCTTTGTTTAAGAAATGTGGTCCTCATTGACCGAAGTTATCGAGCTTCAAAGTGTGAAAAATCACAAAAACTGTATGTTGGAGCTCATAAAGTACTATTTTTCGTGGAAACTCAAGATGATACAGTCATGATGTGTTACGTCATGTTAAAGATCTCGTAGAGATGGTTCATTTGAGTCTTTGTTTAAGAAATTTGGAATTTAATTGCCGAAGTTATCGCGCTTCAAAGTGTGAAAAATCACAAAAACTGTATGTTTGAGCTCATAAAGTACTATTTTTCTTGGAAACTCAAGATGATACAATCATGATGTGTTACGTAATGTTAAAGATCTCGTCGAGATGGTTCATTTGAGTCTTTGTTTAAAAAATTTGGTCTTCATTGACCGAAGTTATCGAGCTTCAAAGTGTGAAAAATCACAAAAACTGTATGTTGGAGCTCATAAAGTACTATTTTTCGTGGAAACTCAAGATGATACAGTCATGATGTGTTACGTCATGTTAAAGATCTCGTCGAGATGGTTCATTTGAGTCTTTGTTTAAGAAATTTGGTCCTCATTGACCGAAGTTATCGAGCTTCAAAATGTGAAAAGTCACAAAAACTGTATGTTTGAGCTCATAAAGTACTATTTTTCTTGGAAACTCAAGATGATACAATCATGATGTGTTACGTGATGTTAAAGATCTCGTCGAGATGGTGCATTTGAGTCTTTGTTTAAGAAATTTGGAATTTAATTGCCGATGTTATCGAGCTTCAAAATGTGAAAAGTCACAAAAACTGTATGTTTGAGCTCATAAAGTACTATTTTTCTTGGAAACTCAAGATGATACAATCATGATGTGTTACGTGATGTTAAAGATCTCGTCGAGATGGTTCATTTGAGTCTTTGTTTAAGAAATTTGGAATTTATTTGCCGAAGTTATCTAGCTTCAAAGTGTGAATAATCACAAAAACTGTATGTTTGAGCTAATAAAGTACTATTTTTCGTGGAAACTCAAGATGATTCAATCATGATGTGTTACGTCATGTTAAAGATCTCGTCGAGATGGTTCATTTGAGTCATTGTTTAAGAAATTTGGAATTTAAGTGCCGAAGCTATCGAGCTTCAAAGTGTGAAAAATCACAAAAACTGTATGTTTGAGCTCATAAAGTACTTTTTTTCGTGGAAACTCAAGATGATACAGTCATGATGTGTTACGTCATGTTAAAGATCTCGTAGAGATGGTTCATTTGAGTCTTTGTTTAAGAAATTTGGAATTTAATTGCCGAAGTTATCGAGCTTCAAAGTGTGAAAAATCACAAAAACTGTATGTTTGAGCTCATAAAGTACTATTTTTCTTGGAAACTCAAGATGATACAATCATGATGTGTTACGTCATGTTAAAGATCTCGTCGAGATGGTTCATTTGAGTCTTTGTTTAAGAAATTTGGATTTAATTGCCGAAGTTATCGAGCTTCAAAGTGTGAATAATCACAAAAACTGTATGTTTGAGCTCATAAAGTACTATTTTTCTTGGAAACTCAAGATGATACAATCATGATGTGTTACGTCATGTTAAAGATCTCGTCGAGATGGTTCATTTGAGTCTTTGTTTAAGAAATTTGGTCCTCATTGACCGAAGTTATCGAGCTTCAAAATGTGAAAAGTCACAAAAATTGTAGGTTTGAGCTCATAAAGTACTATTTTTCATGGAAACTTAAGATGATACAATCATGATGTGTTACGTCATGTTAAAGATCTCGTCGAGATGGTTCATTTGAGTCTTTGTTTAAGAAATTTGGAATTTCAGTGCCGAAGATATCAAGCTTCAAAGTGTGAAAAATCACAAAAACTGTATGTTTGAGCTCATAAAGTACTATTTTTCTTGGAAACTCAAGATGATACAATCATGATGTGTTACGTCATGTTAAAGATCTCGTCGAGATGGTTCATTTGAGTCTTTGTTTAAGAAATTTGGAATTTAAGTGCCGAAGTTATCAAGCTTCAAAGTGTGAAAAATCACAAAAACTGTATGTTTGAGCTCATAAAGTACTATTTTTCTTGGAAACTCAAGATGATACAATCATGATGTGTTACGTCATGTTAAAGATCTCGTCGAGATGGTTCATTTGAGTCTTTGTTTAAGAAATTTGGTCCTCATTGACCGAAGTTATCGAGCTTCAAAATGTGAAAAGTCACAAAAATTGTAGGTTTGAGCTCATAAAGTACTATTTTTCATGGAAACTTAAGATGATACAATCATGATGTGTTACGTCATGTTAAAGATCTCGTCGAGATGGTTCATTTGAGTCTTTGTTTAAGAAATTTGGAATTTATTTGCCGAAGTTATCGAGCTTCAAAGTGTGAAAAATCACAAAAACTGTATGTTTGAGCTAATAAAGTACTATTTTTCGTGGAAACTCAAGATGATACAATCATGATGTGTTACGTCATGTTAAAGATCTCGTCGAGATGGTTCATTTGAGTCTTTGTTTAAGAAATTTGGAATTTAAGTGCCGAAGTTATCAAGCTTCAAAGTGTGAAAAATCACAAAAACTGTATGTTGGAGCTCATAAAGTACTATTTTTCGTGGAAACTCAAGATGATACAATCATGATGTGTTACGTCATGTTAAAGATCTCGTCGAGATGGTTCATTTGAGTCTTTGTTTAAGAAATGTGGTCCTCATTGACCGAAGTTATCGAGCTTCAAAGTGTGAAAAATCACAAAAACTGTATGTTGGAGCTCATAAAGTACTATTTTTCGTGGAAACTCAAGATGATACAGTCATGATGTGTTACGTCATGTTAAAGATCTCGTAGAGATGGTTCATTTGAGTCTTTGTTTAAGAAATTTGGAATTTAATTGCCGAAGTTATCGCGCTTCAAAGTGTGAAAAATCACAAAAACTGTATGTTTGAGCTCATAAAGTACTATTTTTCTTGGAAACTCAAGATGATACAATCATGATGTGTTACGTAATGTTAAAGATCTCGTCGAGATGGTTCATTTGAGTCTTTGTTTAAAAAATTTGGTCTTCATTGACCGAAGTTATCGAGCTTCAAAGTGTGAAAAATCACAAAAACTGTATGTTGGAGCTCATAAAGTACTATTTTTCGTGGAAACTCAAGATGATACAGTCATGATGTGTTACGTCATGTTAAAGATCTCGTCGAGATGGTTCATTTGAGTCTTTGTTTAAAAAATTTGGTCTTCATTGACCGAAGTTATCGAGCTTCAAATTGTGAAAAATCACAAAAACTGTATGTTGGAGCTCATAAAGTACTATTTTTCGTGGAAACTCAAGATGATACAGTCGTGATGTGTTACGTCATGTTAAAGATCTCGTCGAGATGGTTCATTTGAGTCTTTGTTTAAGAAATTTGGATTTAATTGCCGAAGTTATCGAGCTTCAAAATGTGAAAAATCACAACAACTGTATGTTTGAGCTCATAAAGTACTATTTTTCTTGGAAACTCAAGTTGATACAATCATGATGTGTTACGTCATGTTAAAGATCTCGTCGAGATGGTTCACTTGAGTCTTTGCTTAAGAAATTTGGAATTTAATTGCCGAAGTTATCGAGATTCAAAGTGTGAAAAATCACAAAAATTTTATGTTTGAGCTCATAAAGTACTATTTTTCGTGGAAACTCAAGATGATACAATCATGATGTGTTACGTCATGTTAAAGATTTCATCGAGATGGTTCATTTGAGTCTTTGTTTAAGAAATTTGGAATTTAATTACCGAAGTTATCGAGCTTCAAAGTGTGAATAATCACAAAAACTGTATGTTTGAGCTCATAAAGTACTATTTTTCTTGGAAACTCAAGATGATACAATCATGATGTGTTACGTCATGTTAAAGATCTCGTAGAGATGGTTCATTTGAGTCTTTGTTTAAGAAATTTGGAATTTAATTGCCGAAGTTATCGAGCTTCAAAATGTGAAAAGTCACAAAAACTGTATGTTTGAGCTCATAAAGTACTATTTTTCTTGGAAACTCAAGTTGATACAATCATGATGTGTTACGTCATGTTAAAGATCTCGTCGAGATGGTTCATTTGAGTCTTTGTTTAAGAAATTTGGATTTAATTGCCGAAGTTATCGAGCTTCAAAGTGTGAATAATCACAAAAACTGTATGTTTGAGCTCATAAAGTACTATTTTTCGTGGAAACTCAAGATGATACAATCATGATGTGTTACGTCATGTTAAAGATTTCATCGAGATGGTTCATTTGAGTCTTTGTTTAAGAAATTTGGAATTTAATTACCGAAGTTATCGAGCTTCAAAGTGTGAATAATCACAAAAACTGTATGTTTGAGCTCATAAAGTACTATTTTTCTTGGAAACTCAAGATGATACAATCATGATGTGTTACGTCATGTTAAAGATCTCGTAGAGATGGTTCATTTGAGTCTTTGTTTAAGAAATTTGGAATTTAATTGCCGAAGTTATCGAGCTTCAAAGTGTGAAAAATCACAAAAACTGTATGTTTGAGCTCATAAAGTACTATTTTTCTTGGATACTCAAGATGATACAATCATGATGTGTTACGTCATGTTAAAGATTTCGTCGAGATGGTTCATTTGAGTCTTTGTTTAAGAAATTTGGAATTTATTTGCCGAAGTTATCGAGCTTCAAAGTGTGAAAAATCACAAAAACGGTATGTTTGAGCTCATAAACTACTATTTTTCTTGGAAACTCAAGATGATACAATCATGATGTGTTACGTCATGTTAAAGATCTCGTCGAGATGGTTCATTTGAGTCTCCGTTTAAGAAATTTGGTCCTCATTGACCGAAGTTATCGAGCTGCAAAATGTGAAAAATCACAACAACTGAATGTTTGAGCTCATAAATTACTATTTTTCTTGGAAACTCAAGATGATACAATCATGATGTGTTACGTCATGTTAAAGATTTCATCGAGATGGTTCATTTGAGTCTTTGTTTAAGAAATTTGGATTTAATTGCCGAAGTTATCGAGCTTCAAAGTGTGAATAATCACAAAAACTGTATGTTTGATCTCATAAAGTACTATTTTTCGTGGAAACTCAAGATGATACAATCATGATGTGTTACGTCATGTTAAAGATCTCGTCGAGATGGTTCATTTGAGTCTTTGTTTAAGAAATTTGGTCCTCATTGACCGAAGTTATCGAGCTTCAAAATGTGAAAAGTCACAAAAACTGTATGTTTGAGCTCATAAAGTACTATTTTTCTTGGAAACTCAAGATGATACAATCATGATGTGTTACGTCATGTTAAAGATCTCGTCGAGATGGTTCATTTGAGTCTTTGTTTAAGAAATTTGGTCCTCATTGACCGAAGTTATCGAGCTTCAAAATGTGAAAAGTCACAAAAACTGTATATTTGAGCTCATAAAGTACTATTTTTCTTGGAAACTCAACATGATACAATTATGATGTGTTACGTCATGTTAAAGATCTCGTCGAGATGGTTCATTTGAGTCTTTGCTTATGAAATTTGGAATTTAATTGCCGAAGTTATCGAGATTCAAAGTGTGAAAAATCACAAAAATTTTATGTTTGAGCTCATAAAGTACTATTTTTCGTAGAAACTCAAGATGATACAATTATGATGTGTTACGTCATGTTAAAGATCTCGTCGAGATGGTTCATTTGAGTCTTTGCTTATGAAATTTGGAATTTAATTGCCGAAGTTATCGAGCTTCAAAGTGCGAAACATCACAAAAACTGTATGTTTGAGCTCATAAAGTACTTTTTTTCGTGGAAACTCAAGATGATACAATTATGATGTGTTACGTCATGTTAAAGATCTCGTCGAGATGGTTCATTTGAGTCTTTGCTTATGAAATTTGGAATTTAATTGCCGAAGTTATCAAGCTTCAAAGTGTGAAAAATCACAAAAACTGTATGTTTGAGCTCATAAAGTACTTTTTTTCGTGGAAACTCAAGATGATACAGTCATGATGTGTTACGTCATGTTAAAGATCTCGTCGAGATGGTTCATTTGAGTCTTTGTTTAAGAAATTTGGATTTAATTGCCGAAGTTATCGAGCTTCAAAGTGTGAATAATCACAAAAACTGTATGTTTGAGCTCATAAAGTACTATTTTTCGTGGAAACTCAAGATGATACAATCATGATGTGTTACGTCATGTTAAAGATCTCGTAGAGATGGTTCATTTGAGTCTATGTTTAAGAAATTTGGAATTTAATTGCCGAAGTTATCGAGCTTCAAAGTGTGAAAAATCACAAAAACTGTATGTTTGAGCTCATAAAGTACTATTTTTCGTGGAAACTCAAGATGATACAATCATGATGTGTTACGTCATGTTAAAGATCTCGTAGAGATGGTTCATTTGAGTCTATGTTTAAGAAATTTGGAATTTAATTACCGAAGTTATCGAGCTTCAAAGTGTGAATAATCACAAAAACTGTATGTTTGAGCTCATAAAGTACTATTTTTCTTGGAAACTCAAGATGATACAATCATGATGTGTTACGTCATGTTAAAGATCTCGTAGAGATGGTTCATTTGAGTCTATGTTTAAGAAATTTGGAATTTAATTGCCGAAGTTATCGAGCTTCAAAGTGTGAAAAATCACAAAAACTGTATGTTTGAGCTCATAAAGTACTATTTTTCTTGGATACTCAAGATGATACAATCATGATGTGTTACGTCATGTTAAAGATTTCGTCGAGATGGTTCATTTGAGTCTCCGTTTAAGAAATTTGGTCCTCATTGACCGAAGTTATCGAGCTTCAAAGTGTGAAAAATCACAAAAACTGTATGTTGGAGCTCATAAAGTACTATTTTTCGTGGAAACTCAAGACGATACAGTCATGATGTGTTACGTCATGTTAAAGACCTCGTAGAGATGGTTCATTTGAGTCTTTGTTTAAGAAATTTGGAATTTAATTGCCGAAGTTATCGAGCTTCAAAGTGTGAAAAATCACAAAAACTATATGTTTGAGCTCATAAAGTACTATTTTTCTTGGAAACTCAAGTTGATACAATCATGATGTGTTACGTCATGTTAAAGATTTCGTCGAGATGGTTCATTTGAGTCTTTGTTTAAGAAATTTGGAATTTAATTGCCGAAGTTATCGAGCTTCAAAGTGTGATTAATCACAAAAACTGTATGTTTGAGCTCATAAAGTACTATTTTTCTTGGAAACTCAAGATGATACAATCATGATGTGTTACGTCATGTTAAAGATTTCGTCGAGATGGTTCATTTGAGTCTTTGTTTAAGAAATTTGGAATTTAATTGCCGAAGTTATCGAGCTTCAAAGTGTGATTAATCACAAAAACTGTATGTTTGAGCTCATAAAGTACTATTTTTCATGGAAACTCAAGATGATACAATTATGATGTGTTACGTCATGTTAAAGATCTCGTCGAGATGGTTCATTTGAGTCTTTGCTTATGAAATTTGGAATTTAATTGCCGAAGTTATCAAGATTCAAAGTGTGAAAAATCACAAAAATTTTATGTTTGAGCTCATAAAGTACTATTTTTCGTAGAAACTCAAGATGATACAATCATGATGTGTTACGTCATGTTAAAGATTTCGTCAAGATGGTTCATTTGAGTCTTTGTTTAAGAAATTTGGAATTTAATTGCCGAAGTTATCGAGCTTCAAAGTGTGAAAAATCACAAAAACTGTATGTTTGAGCTCATAAAGTACTATTTTTCTTGGAAACTCAAGTTGATACAATCATGATGTGTTACGTCATGTTAAAGATCTCGTCGAGATGGTTCATTTGAGTCTTTGTTTAAGAAATTTGGTCCTCATTGACCGAAGTTATCGAGCTTCAAAATGTGAAAAGTCACAAAAACTGTATGTTTGAGCTCATAAAGTACTATTTTTCTTGGAAACTCAAGTTGATACAATCATGATGTGTTACGTCATGTCAAAGATCTCGTCGAGATGGTTCATTTGAGTCTTTGTTTAAGAAATTTGGAATTTAATTGCCGAAGTTATCGAGCTTCAAAGTGTGAAAAATCACAAAAACTGTATGTTTGAGTTCATAAAGTACTTTTTTTCGTGGAAACTCAAGATGATACAGTCATGATGTGTTACGTCATGTTAAAGATCTCGTCGAGATGGTTCATTTGAGTCTTTGCTTATGAAATTTGGAATTTAATTGCCGAAGTTATCGAGCTTCAAAGTGTGAAAAATCACAAAAACTGTATGTTTGAGTTCATAAAGTACTTTTTTTCGTGGAAACTCAAGATGATACAGTCATGATGTGTTACGTCATGATAAAGATCTCGTAGAGATGGTTCATTTGAGTCTTTGTTTAAGAAATTTGGAATTTAATTGCCGAAGTTATCGAGCTTCAAAGTGTGAATAATCACAAAAACTGTATGTTTGAGCTCATAAAGTACTATTTTTCTTGGAAACTCAAGATGATACAATCATAATGTGTTACGTCATGTTAAAGATCTCGTCGAGATGGTTCATTTGAGTCTTTGTTTAAGAAATTTGGTCCTCATTGACCGAAGTTATCGAGCTTCAAAATGTGAAAAGTCACAAAAATTGTAGGTTTGAGCTCATAAAGTACTATTTTTCATGGAAACTTAAGATGATACAATCATGATGTGTTACGTCATGTTCACGATCTCGTCGAGATGGTTCATTTGGGTCTTTGTTTAAGAAATGTGGTCTTCATTGACCGAAGTTATCGAGCTTCAAAATGTGAAAAGTTACAAATATTGTATGTTTGAGCTCATAAAGTACTATTTTTCGTGGAAACTCAAGATGATACAATTATGATGTGTTACGTCATGTTAAAGATCTCGTCGAGATGGTTCATTTGAGTCTTTGCTTAAGAAATTTGGAATTTATTTGCCGAAGTTATCGAGATTCAAAGTGTGAAAAATCACAAAAATTTTATGTTTGAGCTCATAAAGTACTATTTTTCGTAGAAACTCAAGATGATACAATTATGATGTGTTACGTCATGTTAAAGATCTCGTAGAGATGGTTCATTTGAGTCTTTGTTTAAGAAATTTGGAATTTACCGAAGTTATCGAGCTTCAAAGTGTGAAAGGTCACAAAAATTGTTTGTTTGAGCACATAAATTACTCGTTTGGTGGAAAACTTCACGAGATGCAAGCAACCCTTAGGAGTCGTGTTAAAAAGCCGTTTAATATTATTAATAAGGCTTCATTTTATCTTGGTGAGTTTTCTAGATACAGAGTCATTTCATCACACTTTTTTTGTTACTTTTCAAGCTTTGAACCTCAATAACTTCGTCAAATGATCTCCAAATGCCTTCAGCAATGACTCAAATGAATCAGCTCGACAAGCTCTTTAATATATATTAAAGTGGTGAATATGACTGTGCCCAGCATGGCTAACTCACTTAAGCGATTCTTTTTAGCTTTTAATACTACTAAGATTCCTATAATAAGAAAAAAAATTTGTATTCCTAAAAAAGGCTGGAATACCACTTGATTAGTACCAATAGACGGTCGGTTCTGTGATAATGCAGAGGGGATCGGTCGCCTTAACTGCGGTCACCCCTGTCTGTTTGCCTAACCACGCCCTGAATTGCCGCATCTTGGTGATCGGACAGAACGCTACAGACCAACATGGCATGCGGCTATTATTATTAGGGAAGTGCTACCAGTCACAATATAGTGAGCAACACATTAACATCAGAGGATATTTTAATTAAATAATATAGTTAGTTTACGTCATCCATCTCCCCAAAAACAATATTACTTCAGTCATCCGCATAAAATAAATATATGAATGATTGGCGACAAGATATATGGTCTCTTCTATAAGGAATCCTTGCCGAAATACCGCAGTTACTAAAAACAAAAAATTCATTAACACTGCAATAAACGTTCGAGCCAGGTTAGTTAAGGTTAAATCTGGAACCATAGAATTTCCCAGCAGCGTTAAGCACAAATGTGGGTACAAAATGTATGAAAAAAAACTCATATTCATTAAATATATTTATTTAATAAACTGGGAACACGTTATGGCACAGTTAAAATTGCGAAATCCTTCCAGAAAACAGCAAAACATCCTGAAATTTGATGTAGTATATGAAAGGATGATCCACTAAGAATTCTTTAGCAGGTGTATGCCATTTTCTGAGCGAGTCTGTTTCATCCACTGAAATAAACATATCATGCATAATAGAAAATAAAATGAGGACTTGATGTATTAAAAAAAAACAATCAGTTGTTCTATGTTCCTTTGTCATATTATTCTATGCCATATACTCATATACGTGCGCAAATAGGATAAAAGTTAAAAACCAAACGAGTCTCTACACATAATATAAATCGCGCTTATAATGTATCAATTCGTCCAGGTATTAAAACGACATTATCCTTCTTAATGGCATACATGAACGAACGATTGGCGATGAAACTAAAGTCAGCTGAAGGTGGCAGATATTCTGGTTTGAAATAGACTAAAAAAATGAACATAATTTCAACCCTCCTTAAACCTCTAATAACTAGTCGAACTTCTACTAAAGCCCGTAAATGCAGAGGCAGCACCAAATTAATTATTCCGCGATGATTTTAACTTTGATCGCAGATAAGTGAAAAGAACCTTTATTTTGCATGTTCCTGCGGTTAAAAATCCAAGAATTCGTCCTGCTAAAAGGACAATTCCACGGACACTCACGTAAAACTTAAACGGACGATCGGCTATGAAACGCTTTGGAATTCCCGCGTCCGATATTCTATATTCTGTAAATATTGAAAGAAACGCAAATTGTGAGTGAACGTGGATCGGCATCAGTACCCCCTAACCGGTAACACAAAGGATCTAGAAGAAACGTGGGAAAAGTGACGCATGCGTAGGTAAAGCACACACCTACCCTATAAACGATTCGCCCTATAAGTAGCATGACGTCGTTAGGACTAACATAATAGAAAAATCCGTGGTCTGCAACGAAACGTCCTGTAGGTGATTAGGACAACGAAAATGGAACTGTGTGAGTTGAACAAACAATTTGTAAGTAAAATGCGCAGTTAATTAGAACTCCCAGGTACATTCAGGTGACCGTAGAACCACCACCGTAAAATTTTGCCAAAATATGGTCTTTATCGCATGCTTTATATAGGGTGTTCCCCCGGGAACCGTCATTAGACGTTTTAAGAAAACTACGAACAGCAAAGTTACGAAAATTTAGTGGTTAAGATTAAGAGCTTTGTAACGACCACATCTAAATAATTTTCAATGACTTCATACTTCCGATTGTGCCGGAAGTCGACACTCGTTGTTTATGTTAAATATTTATATAAATTTGAATTCAACGTTCAATTTTAATGCAAGTTACTTGAAGGTATCAATGTAATCACATTCTGGTATTATAAAAACAAAAATCCTTTAGTAGGATATGCAGATGCGGATTAGGGAAATAAAGAGATTAAGGGAAACTCATATGCATATGTACGTGCAGGTTTTGTATTTAAATTTCAGGGTGGGACCAATGCTTGAAAAAGAACAAACAAAAATTTGCAACTTGTAACATTAGAAAATTCACAGTGCATGGCACCAGTCAAAACCGGTAGCTGAAACTTATTTGCAGAAGCTAATATGAATGGTTTTCAGCAGTGAGTGTTGGTTGGTGTTGGTACCGATATTGTCGGTAAGTTGGTACGTGACAAAAAAGGTTTCGATCTTCTACTTTTAAAATGCTCTATGGAACCATGTCTTTGCTTGTTGTGGCGGTTTCCCTCCCCTATACTGCAGTTTTAGTCTTTTGATAGGGCTTTGAGGTCTGCACTGAAACAAGCATAAATGTGGTTTTCGGCCTAATTTTTACGGCTTCACCAGATAGACTTAACGGTTGCGCCACCTGTGTGTGCTTTGTTTAGTTACTAAGGCTAACATCCACATTTTTACCTTTTACCATCCGCAATAAATTGTTTTGATCGTATAGCCGCTTATGCAGCATAAAATCTTACGTGTGATATCTCAGATGATCTTCGATATTTGAGACCAGATATTGAGATATTTAAGCAGAGAAGTAACGTATTTTGACGGGTTTGAGCGACTTATTAAAGGTGGATTTCACTCTTTTCTTAATGCAGATGAAGGAAATATGATTTCGTCTATCTGTGTATAATGCATAAAAATCTATATTTATTCAGAAATCTGAAGAAAACTGAACTTTCTGGAATGGTTTTGCTTCAGCCCGCTGGAAAAATCTGAGTGTATTATACAGGGTTATTCGCGCTATACAGCGCGGAATATTGTGTCTAAAATACGAGGCTTTCAAAAGGTTTCACTTTTGGGCTATATAGGGATCTATTATGGCTATTTTTTTAAATTATTTTTATATTATACAGGGTGTCCAAAAAGCTCTAAAAGTATCAAAGTTGTGTTTTTTTAAATGGAACCCTCTGTATATTATTGCATTTTTAGATTTTCCGATCAAAATAAGTGTCTGTTTTAATAAGGTTTACTATACCTAAAACTTAAGGTTTTTTAAATAATTTGAATTTTATCGAAATTTGACCTAATTTTCATGTTTTAAACACATAAGAAGTATTTAAGTTATGCAAGTGTAATTTACAGTGCAGTGTAACAATAGATCATATTTTATATCCCAATCATGATAAACTGGCCATTTTATACAGGGTGTGCAAAAATTAGAACTAATGAAATAAGAACTTTAAGTGACTATAACTTGATTAATTTAAATACAATGCTACAAACTTACCAGGATATGTAATTTTTAATTACCTATTGAATGGTATTAGGGTGTTCATCACTAAGTCTTCGCGTTTTTACAGAATACACTAAATAATTGATCTTTGCGCCATTTGGTGTTATTTAGTTCAAAGTTCTAAATCACATATCAACTATAACATAAAACAGAAAAAAAATATTCATAATAGATGTTCGAAATGTCTACCGTCCATTTCTAGGCATTTACAAATTCTATTTTTAAAACTACTACTAACTCTGGAAAGCATTTGCGGAGTAACAGTTTCAAACGTATCTGTTACACGTGTTTTCATATCCTGTGAAGTTGTCGGAGGCGTATTGTAGACAATTCCTTTTATATATCCCCACAAAAAGAAATCTAGTGGAGTTAAGTCCGGGGATCTGGGGGGCCAATTTTGATATTCATTTCTTCCAATCCACCTTTTTTTAATGTTGGCATTTAAAAATTGTCAAACCTCGCGATGATAATGAGGCGGAGCTCCATCCAATTGAAACCACATAGTGGTTCTAATAGTTAAAGGGACCTTTTTTTTTAAATACTGGAAATTGGTGTAAAAGGAAATTTAGAAACATCATACCATTTAAAGGTCCTTCAAAAAATACGGTCCAATTAAATATGGGCCCAGTATTCCACCCCACACATTAACGGACCATCTATTCTGATTTCTCATGACTCTGTATTCATGAGGATTCGAATCAGAATAGTAATGAAAGTTGTGTCTATTTACAAGACCATTGTTATGGAAAGTACATTCATCACTAAATAGAACTTCATCGAAAAAGTTTTCATTTTCTGCCACATTATCTAACACCCACATGCAAAAGTCTGTTCGGTTGTCAAAATCATATCCATAAAGTTCTTGGCAAAGCTGGATTTTATAAGGATAAAAACTATGTTTTTTAAGAATTGTTGAAACACTTGCTTGACTAATGTTCGTAACTTTGGATATCAAATTTTGAGTAATATTAGGATTTTCAATAACTGAACCAACTACCATAAAAACATTTTCTTCATCTTCAGTGACAGACTTCTTTGTAATAGGTTTCTTGTAATTGACACTTCCTGTTTCTTGAAACTGGTGCAATAATCTTTCAAAAACGGCTGGCTTAGGATGTTTTCTTTCGGGAAACCTTTGAGCATAAACTCGAGAAGCCAATAAACAATTCTTATGACATTCTCCAAGAATAAAAATCGTGTCAATACGCTCTTCTTTTGAGTAAATCTTCATTATAACTATGTAACACCACAACAATATATCAAATAACAAACGATCTAAGCGTCCAAAATTACGAAAAATAATACCATTTTAGCAAAAACGAAAAACAAACTACGCAGACTAAACTGACAGATTAAATAAATTATCTGACATTTTGAAATATCATAGACAACTAGAAATTATACATTGATATTTTTAACTAAATAACACCAAATGGCGCAAAGAACAATTATTTAACGTATTCTATAAAAACGCGCAGACTTAGTTATGAACACCCTAATACCATTCAATAGGTAATTAAAAATTACATATCCTGATAATTTAAAAAATATAGCATTGTATTTAAATGAATCAAGTTATAGTCACTTAAAATTCTTATTTCATTAGTTTTAATTTTTGCACACCCTGTATAAAATGGCAAGTTTATCATGATTGGGATATAAAATATGATTTATTGTTACACTGCACTGTAAATTACACTTGCATAACTTAAATACTTCTTAAGTGTTTAAAACATGAAAATTAGGTCAAATTTTGATCAAATTCAAATTATTTAAAAAACCTTAAGTTTTAGGTATAGTAAACCTCATTGAAACAGACATTTATTTTGATCGGAGAATCCAAAAATGCAATAATATACAGAGAGTTCCATTTAAAAAAACACAACTTTTATACTTTTAGAGCTTTTCGGACACCCTGTATAATATAAAAATAATTTTAAAAAATAGCCATAATAGATCCCCATATAGCCCAAAAGTGAAACCTTTTGAAAGCCTCATATTTTAGCCACAATATTCTGCGCCGTATAGCGTGAATAACCCTGTATAATAAGCATTGTTTGTTTGAAGATACCTAGTGTATTGTTAGTTCATTGTTAACAAGGACTCTTCAATGAATGCATTACGAGAAATGATGATTGGCCTCTCCGAGAGAAACCGAGTTAAGTTTGAGGTTCAGCCAAACTATTTTTTTAAAAATTTATTTTACAGGAAACAACACAAAATGTAACTAACAATACGGTTACAAAAAATTATGATTCTTAAATCTACGTTTTTCCCTATTTATATTAAAATATATGCTGACCATGCATAAGGCTTCCAGAACATGAACTTAATATTAAATCGCAATTAGGGGTAATACGTTTTCTAATCGCAAGTTCTAGATGGTAGTAAACACTACGCAGTTTCTTATTATTTAATTATTAAGCAAATTGTTGTGATATAACTACCGTACCAACAGCCGACATAACACTGGTTTACATTCACAGAGATCGCTGTGTATGTCGGGTTGTCTAGAGTTTTGTTTACACTCCCGATTAGTTTCTCATACAACTGACTATGTTTGTGCCAGTAATGCTTCACTAAGGCTTTCAACAACGACTATCCAGATAGAAATATTAATTATGAATGTTTTAATTAATTTTCCCAGTAAATAAAATTACATGATCGCAAATAACAAAACACAGAAACGGATGGTCTGCTCGAAATATGGGCCTCGCTCCGATTATGGCTGATTTTCTCAATACGACAACTAAAACTAAAAAGAGAATGATTCTTTTCTATTCCCGACGATACGGTGTGAACTGTGCTACTTATCGGAAATAAACGTGCCTAGTGCAGTACCTTTTGCCACACTAATCGAAGAAACACTGATCGTAAAGTACTTAACATTTTTGCTATAATTCAGGTTATAAATTTAGAGGGCAAAAGTTAATGATTGAAAGCAGCAAAAACATGAAGAATCCCAAAAAAAATCACTTACATGCAGTTGAAGCTGCAGCTTCAGTTCCAAACTTGGTTACGTTGATAAAAGCCTTCTGGATCACTGCAAACACCTTCAAAGGTTCACTTGAAATCCCACTAAGATCCGCACTATCGCTGAACACCTTTTTCAACCCTAACTAAAGAAAAGCTATTTCCAAAAACTAATTTCAATGATGAGACTGATTTTTACTCTTTCTAAGATGGGCCTCAAGTTATAATTGCTGTTAACAAGAAAAGATGGCAGAGTTACAGACACATGTTCATACTTGAAGCGTTGGGGTTTAAGAAGGGGATATATGTCTTTTTCTAGGGCTGCAAGCCCCTCGATTTCGTCGGCGAGGACGATGGTCATTGTAATATGGCTATTATAGTATGGCAGCTCCAAGAATTTAGCTTTAAGTGTTGGAGATTCGTAGTACATAAATCCATCTTCTACATGCATCATATCAACTTCTTTAGTGTTTGTTTTGGTTATATAGAAAGTCCCCTTGTTGACATACAAAAACATTTTCTCCCAAGTGCCTAAATATTTTTGGTATTTTAAATGGACAGAAAACGATTATTTCTTACCCTTGAAATGTAAAGCGTTAACTAGGAGCAATCTGATAGAGTCATTGATATCATCAGGTTGAATTATGTTCCTGATTTTGTTGTTGGTGTGCTCCTCCACCCATCGGTTAATTTTTTGAGCTGCTTCGACCTCCTTAAAACTCAAATTAACAATGTTAATTATTGAAAAACTCAACAATATACCTTAGCGAAATCAACATTTTCGATATCGGCGTCATAATTTTCGATGGCTCGCTTTTTGAAACTGTCCAGAATTTGGAAATCGTTATTCACGAACAATTTATTGGCTGAGGATAACTGGTAGTCGTGGGATTTTTGTTTTAACAAAGTAAAGAAATTTCTGCAACGTAAGAAGTTTAGGAAAGGCGCAATGGTAAAAAAAAAAACATACTTAAGGGCTTTTTCAGTCGTTTCTTGCGCGGGTAAATTTAGGGCGGAAGCGAACTCTAGGAGAGTGTCATTCTTGGCACCAGCCGCGGTCAAAGCCAAGATTGCTTCGATCGAAAAAGGGCTGAATATGAAGTTTTGGTTGGACTTATTTTTGAGAATTTCCTGCAATGGAAAGAATTTCCTGATTTATTTAATAAGACTAAACATTTTGATTTGTTAATTTTTTTATAATTACCCCGTAACATTCGTAGGAACTGCAACTTTAGTTTTTAAAACGTCACCCGCTATTTTCGAATCGTTTTATGAAACCTCCTCTTATTGGCGTATACATATACAGGGTGGCCCATTTAAAACTCATCAACTTTCAAAAACATAAAGATTGAAATTTTTTTGATTTGATGTTTTGTTTGACTCCCGTCCCATTTAAAATTCTTGAAGGGGTTGCGATCCCCGAAAAAAAATTCCATTCGAGATATTTCAGGTGGACTGTTTTAAGTGGGCCATCCTGTATATCTAATTTTATCGGGATTAGATACGAAATATTTCCGAGAAAAAATTTCTTTTCTTTATCGCATCCAAAGAAATTAAAATTGGTTAAAACACAAAAAAAAATATAATTGTCTTGTGTATTTTTTGAAAGTAAAGTAAATTGCATTACAGAAATTGCAATTTTTAATTAAAAAAGAGGCAGTGCCAAGTTGTTGCATGGTGAAATAGAGAGGACAGCTCGGTTACCTGATTTAAATCTCCGTAACTTTTTCCTCGAGGGCCATTTAAAATTTCATGTTTATAAAGATCGGCCAAATAGCGTAGTTAACTTGGGGGCTCTTATCGTCGGTGTAATGCAATCAATCAGAAGTAACGTACCTATTAACCACCATTAGGATAAATCATCTTTCTAATCAACCCTATTTGTATTTCTCATGAAGAATTACTTAGTACTCTGTACTAACTTAACCTTTAGCCCAATAACCAAGCAATCAACTGAATCCGGAGTTCAACCATAGGACTTTATGTAAAAATTAATGTTATAATCACCCCTCTATTTGATGAGATGCACGTAAATACAGACTAAGGGTGGTAAAGAGGATTCGGTTAAGAACCAGTTTTAATGTAGTAATAACAGTCGATTATAATATTTACATAGTAGAACCAACGTGTTTCTTTAATAATAATATCTGTTCTCCAGCATCGAGTTACGTTACACGGGCAAGACACCAGTGTTGAAGTGGGATCGTCCATTATGAAGAATACCACTGTGTTGGAATAACGGCGGAACACACTTTGAGCGAATGGTTTAAACATTAAGTAACAATTAATTCTTGCTAGCAATAAATTGTTATTTTGCCTTTGTAACCGAGTTCAATTTGTTTGAATAAAATAAGAGAAAAAAACGTTCTCAAAATTTTTCTTATCTAACCCCAATAAATTTTGATACGTTTGTGTAAGTAAATAAGTGTAGATTCCATTAAAAAAAATTAAATTAAGGGTGAAATTTAAAAAACTCAAATTGAGCTTTATTGGAAGTTTGTGAGCAGAAAAAAGTTTAAAATAATCAAAAAGTGACAACAAATTAGCCTTTTAACTTGCACTTGAAACATTTTTTTGGTAAAAAAATTATTTCAATAGTTATTGCCAACATTCCATAAATATGACGGAGTCTTTATGAGCAGAGAGGTGGTCCGCAGGTGAGAGTTTTGTCCTTTCTCTCGCGTGGTCGCTGCTCGTGGATGACCTGATCCCGGCTCCAAAGGAAGTGGAAGTATCAGTTTATTTGAATTACTTTTCAATCTTTGAGAGCCAATTTTTGGGAACCCGAAGGGATTACAAACTGGATAAGCCAATACACGTAATAAGTTGCAAACCGACAAACTGGAAATACAAGACAAAAGACTCACTCTCTCCGCTGCCTTACTTCCTCCCAGGAAGAATTGTCGAAGTGTGAAGCTGATACAAATATATGCGAAATAAATTATCCAAAGTTCTGAATGGTTACGGTAAGCATGATCGAGTTATGATGATGTAGTTACCAGGTTATTTGGGTTTCTAAGGCACTGAAGTCTACCAGAGAGGCGACGGATTCGACTCTTGTGGGGCGCGGATCACCTTTAAGGATACCCCCCGCAGTTGGGTGAAAGCGCAGCTTCAGAACCGGATGTGGCAAGAGGTTCCTGACGGTTCTGTCGAACGAGAGTGCCCAAACTTTTATATGGTTAAGTAGGCAATCAGCACGACTTGACATAGCAGTTTACATACGGCATGGCCTGTTCTAGATTCACTTGCACGTAGTGGGGATTCCTGAGAACCCGAAATGCTCGCTGAATCTTGAGGAGAAAGAGGAGGAGACTGAGATAAACATGTTCTGTTAGATAACAAACGTCAAATTAACGGTTGATTTGTTCGACACCTGAGATGGAAGACCAACACAGAATACCGCTCTGGGAGGTAGTCAAATTGGCCAGTAACCTGGACGTACTTACCCGAGCTAGCCTGACCGTACTAGAGGACAGAGAGTAAGGTGCAACGTGAGTTTTACGTCGAGTGGGTCATAACAGACGTGAGGTGGTCGTAGCGAAGGCCGTTATCAGTCGACCCAGTTCATTACAGGATAATTCAATGTCAAAATCATAAATAGAAAAATCTATGTATCTGTGAACGTAAAAATTCCTTGGACCACACCCTGCACAACTTTACATTATTGTTACTTGATCAAGCCACGAGCTAATTGTAAACAATTCAATTAGCGACCTGTAAAACCACTAATTCGTAGATGATTCGATGGCTTTAACAAAAAAACGTTCAAGTGAGACCCAAAATGACCACTCCCCTGCAATCAATCCCATAAGGAGCAAATATTATTTTTTTATTGCACTAAGTTGTATATAATAAACACCAATACGGCTTTCGCAAGGGCAAGGCAACAATTACAGCATTAGAAAAAATAATGGGAATAGCAGAAAGGGAAAGAAAAAAACTCAAAAAATATAGAAACTTTGTTTTACCAACTACTGTAGATATAAGAAATGCATTTAACTCGGCATCTTGGAAAGTGATCATTGAAAAACTGGAAAAAGTTGGTATTTTTGAATATCTGGTAAACCTGATTAAGGCGTATTTGACGAATAGAAGTATTATATATGGAGAAGGGAAAAACAAAAAAGAAAAGATGCTTTCATGTGGGGTGCCTCAAGGCTCAGTAGTTGGACCACACCTATGGAATATTGTATACAATGGCGTCCTAAACCTTGCTCTGCCATTAAGTATTGCAAAAATTTTAAATATTTCCTTGTAAAAGATACTAGTTAATGTACAACATTGATATTGAGGATTCAATCAATCAACTCTCAAGTCGATTTCTTAACGTCTTAATTGAGGAAAATAAAGTATCTCCTAAAAATAAATTAAAGATGACTTCTAATAAAGCCTCAACCAGTGCAAACATGCCATATTCCTCGTTAAATTAGAATTTGTTTAAGTCAAGTCTTTATTCTATTAAACCATATAATGGCGATAACAATACGCTTCATAGGATCATCAACCGTTGTGAAAGTTTGATTACAAGTTATTACTTTTTTAAAGATAGCGAATTAGACACTCGTATTGTTGAATTGATTCAGGATAAATTGGTTGATAAAGCCGAAAAAGTAATTGGTAATCGTATGGAAATCAAAGATTGGTTTACGTTGAAAAATTGTTTGATTCAATGTTTTTCTGATAGAAGGGATTCAGACAATTTAGTTCAGGAACTAACTAGGGCAAAACCCATCAAGGGTGAACCTCTGTTGAATTTCGGGAATAGGGTTCAATTAATTTTAAGCAACGTTATACAACATATAAATAACGATAACGCAACATGTGCAATGCAAAAACAATGCGATATTAAACACCATGAAAGGATAGCTTTAGATACGTTTATTGGTAGCTGTTCGGGAACATTGAAAAATAATATGCACCTCAAGAAACCAGATAGCCTAGAGGATGCAATGGCTTATGCTTACGAATTTCATAATTTCCAATCGCTTTACGGTGTACTGGATGATAATATACACTGACTTTCAAAAAAACCGCAACACCAAAATGAACGCATTGTATGTATTTGAAATTTTGATATGATTTTAGAATTGTAAAGAGAAAAAAATGATAAAAATTTCAAGTTTGCATTCTAGTGCGATATGAATTTTTCCTTTACTATTTTATCTGTGACGATCGTTCTTTTTGAAATTTTTTTTATAGGCGGATAGCGATAAAGGTATTATTGTTAGTGCCATATTGAATGTGTGGTAGTGCAAAATGCCTCGTGTACACCAAAATGCAGTTTATCGGCAGTTAACTCCCTTTGAAAGGCGAAGAATTGTTGGTATGCATGAGGCACGTTTACCTTTCCGCGAAATTGCACGTAGATTAGATCGAAACGCATCAACAGTGCTAGGAGCTTGAAGAGATTGGTCTAACGAAGGATCAGTAAATCTTCATCGTGGTAGTGGCCGTCCAAGAATGACGAACCAACGCGAAGACCGGCGACTTCGTCGTTCAGCGACAAGCGCCCCGGTTGAAACAATTCCGTCTCTTGGTGGTAACTGGTTAGCCACCCTAAATCGAAGGGTCTCCCTTAGTACGATGTATCGCTGAATTCGAAGTTTTGGACTAAATTCATATCGTCCTATGCGTCGGCTTCCATTATCACGAAACCACAGGGTGGCCCGACTGAAGTGGTGTCGTCTGAGAGTGAAATGGGTGGATGAGTGGAGAAGAATCGTGTTCAGTGATGAGAGCCGATTTTGTTTATAGCGATCTGATGGACGGTTACGTGTTAGAAGGGGCAGAGGAGAGCGATTAAATTTGGACTTTTTGGAAAGGCGTCATTCTGGTTTAACACTAGGTGTCATGGTTTGGGGTGCCATCTAGTATGGTAGTCGGTCTCCTCTTATTTTCATTTATGATAGACTAAATGCTCAGAGGTACATTAATAGTGTCTTAGAACCGGTTCTTGTACTATACATGCACAACCATCCTGGAAGCACATTTCAACAGGATAATGTGCAACCACATGTAGCTAACGATACTTTGAGGTATTTGGAAGCTGAAAATTTGGATACTTTGCCTTGGCCAGCTCGGTCTCCAGATTTGACCCCAATAGAGCATGTATGGGATATAATGGGTCGGAGACTTCAACGTTTAGCTCGCCCTCCATAGACCATAGATGAACTCCGCGAACAGGTACAGATTGCCTGGGATACAATACCACAGGAAGATATTGACAATTTAATTTTAAGCATGCCACGTCGCTTACGGGAATGTATTAATTTAAGAGGAGATACCACCCATTATTAAATTATTATAAAATTTTTTCACTTACTCACAATAATTTTCTTTTGATATTTTGATCGTTTTTATCTATTACCCGACCCAACGTAATGCCAAAATTTCAAACGTATACGATGTGTTCTTCTTGGTGTTGCGATTTTTTTGAAAGTCAGTGTAGATAAACGATAAAGACCGTATAATGTTAAGAGGTCAATTCGGCCCCCACGGGCTATCGATTTTAAATTTTTACCACTTGTCTCTATCACTCAAAGGACTTACCACATAAAATTTCAACTTCCTAAGTTTCACCATTCAAGGATAGACCGGGGTCGAGGGTGAAAACTTAAAACATTATATCTCGGGAACTATTCATCGCACAGCCTGGGGCAAAATGGTGCGTTCTTCAGTAAACACCTTCATGTTTTCATATACTTGTAGATTTATCGGTTGATGCCAAAGGGCCGAGATCTCAAAAAAAAACTTAGGTGATTTTAGAAGAATTTGCACTTTTGTACACTAACCATTTTTGCACACTGTTAGAGGGCCTCTCGAAGTATCTACCCGCGTTGAATCAGATTTGTACCAAATTCAGTATTTGGGATATAACGATTCAAAGTATACGCAGACCACAATGAAAAAAAAACAGTATTTATCGCAATTAATAATTTTTTCTCACTTATCGCCTTAGTGTACCTATACCCATAGCAATAAACTATTGTGCCTAGTGGTGTGTACCTAGTACGTATATATACTTGGCAATTTTCGATTAAGTTTTCGCAATTTTTAAAAATTTATTGTTAGGTCGTGTAGTATGAAATGAGTAGATTCTCGAAATGCCACGTTCAACTGCGAATAACTTCACTCTAAATCTATATTTGGACTTGACTTTTTTATGTGGAAAAGGCACATTCTTCCTCTTTCGATCAGAGTTTAAAGTGTTAAAAATTATTGAAAACTTTTATTTTTATAAAAATTTTTGTGTAGCCATGCAAAATAGTGAAATTCATATGTTAATGAAATATGAGTTCCACCGTGGAACCACAACAGCTCAGACGGCTCGCAATATTAATGATGTGTTTGGTACTGAAGTCACTTCACAGCAAACAGTACCTCGTTGGTTCATGAAATTTCGTTCTGGCAATTTTGACCCAACAAATGAACCACGTGGACAACCTGAAACTCAAGTGGATAACGATCATCTGAAAGCCGTGGTGGAAGCGAATCCACGTCAAAGTGCGTTCGAATTTTCGTTAATATTCAGTGTAACCAAAAAAACAATATTGACTCATTTGGCTGAAATTGGTGAAGTGAAAAAGCTGGACAAGTGGGTACCGCATGAGTTGAGCGACATACAGAAAAAACGACGTCTCGAAGCTTGTGTTTCTTTGTTGTGCCGGTATAATAACGAACCATTTTTGAATCGGATTGTTACTTGTGATGAGAAATGGATCCTATATGACAATACTAGACGTTCATCGCAGTGGTTGGATCAAGATGAACCACCAAAACATTGTGCGAAAAAAAATCTTCATCAAAAGAAGCTTATGGTGTCCGTTTGGTGGTCCAACGCAGGTGTCATCCATCACAGCTTCATGAAACCTGGTGAATCGATTACGGCTGATGTCTACTGCCGACAACTGACCGAAATGATGAGGCAACTGACGGTTAAGCAGCCAAGATTAGTCAATCGAACCGCTATTGTTGCACGACAACGCTCGGCCATACACCACACAAGTCACCTTGGCCAAGCTACAGGAGTTGAAATTGGAAAGTCTTCGTCATCCACCGTATTCACCCGACTTAGCACCCACTGATTACCGCTTCTTTCAAAATTTGGATAACTTCTTGGTAGGGAAAACATTCAACTTCGACGAGACTGTCAAAGCTGCCTTCCACGAGTTTATCGACTCCCGGCCTGCAGGGTTTTACAGCAGGGCAATCAATGAACTTCCCGTTAAATGGCAGAAGTGTATCGATAATGGTGGTGCATATTTCGATTGACAATAAAAATATTTCCTATGAAAAAAAAAGACATAAGTGTCAATTCAATTCTACTCAATTCATACTACACGACCTAATATTATTTATTTTAAATTATGGAATCTGTTAAATTAAACACAAGTCGATCCGAAAAAGAGTTTATTATTAATTTAAGTTCTGGCTATATGAAGCGGTAAAAATGAACTGACTAACACTAATGTCTTATGATTAAAAGAAAGCAATCGGCAATGCTGATTCTGATTATTATTTGCCGCCTAAGAGAATTGACTCTAAGCAGAATCAGCGTGGAATAATAAGAATAAATCACTCCAAATAGCGATTAGATATGAGCTTAAAAATAAAGGCTCAAATATTCTTCTAATCTAATTTCGTTTTTAACAGAATCTAATGATTCATTACCTTCCACATCAGCGTCGCTGAATGTTAAGTGTGTGATTTGTTCACGTGTCTGGAGGAAAGTGCCTGGAAAGTCAAAATATATCATCACGCCTGAAGACGCCTGTTTTACTCAAAAGTATTCTTTGTTGCAGTTCAACAAAATCGCACCATGTGTGGATATTGTCACATTTACTTTTATAAAAAGCAAAGAATGATGGTCTCAATTCAGCAAAACGCTGGATTTCCAAATGACATCACTCAAAATCCCGTAGTGGAAGAATCGATTCGGATTTAGATCAGCAAGGATAGCGATGATTCCGAGACAGACGATACAAGTGATCATGAAGTTAAATATAATTTAACATCTAATGAACAGGCCGAAGAATTAGTTAGTATGGAAATAGATCGCACCTTTCCAACTCATAAATATTGCATCATTTGTGGTGGTAATACAACTTCTAATTTAATGTTGATTCCCGAGAAGGCTCTTTGCCAGAGTTACGCTAAGAGAAAACTGTTTATTCCAGTGGGTGATAGATGCTGTAGAAGTCATATCATCTTCGACTCGTTTTTTAAAGAAGATTTAATGAAGATCAAGGTATATTCAAATATTTCTGAATTCGCATCGAAAGGGCTCTCTTGAATGATGGAAAAATTAGCGATTGGCTGTGATAAAAGTCTGTTTGATCAAGTCTCTGATTTTTCTATGCCCGAAACGCAATTAAGACTTTTGAGAAGCTTGACTTGGGAGAATTTATTGCAGTTAAAAGAAATGTTGACGTCTCTTAGAAATTCTTGTAACAGAACCACCACACAGGCCATCGATATCTTTTTAATCACACTTAAAACCGGTAATTCACATGAATCAATTGCTTCCATTCTCCATTTACCCAATAAAGGGGTAGTCTCGGAGTATCTTAAATCAGTGAGATGTGCTTTTGTCCAAGATATTCTAGCTAAACTCTTTGGATGTCAAAATACGACTAGGAAAAATATTACATATGAAACAAGCCCAATTGCTCGAACAATACTTGAAGCTGATAATGAAGATTTAATTCTGACATGTGATGGCACTTATGCTCGACATCAGAAAAGCACAACAATGAATATCAAAGAAGGTCGTTTTCTGGCCAAAAGAAAGTACCTTTGTGTAAACCATTCACGATATGTACCACTAGTGGTTTTGTTGTCGACATGCTTAGACCGTTCAGCGCAAACGAAAATGATGCGCGAACTTTAAGAACAATTCTGGAAGTTGAGAATCCGGGATTATCCGATTTACTGGAGTCAAGGGATATTTTTGTAGTGGACAAAGGATGTCGGGACGTAATCGAATATTTAAACAGTAAAGGATACAAAGCAGCCATGCCAGCTCTCAGAGGCAAACGCAAACAGTTAGAGAGTTTAGAAGCCAATCGCTCGAGACTTGTAACAAAAGTCCGATGGGTCGTTGAAGCTGTTGAAGGTATTTTGAAACAAAAATATCAATTACTTGACCGGAAAATAGATAATAAGATGATCCCGACAATAGGCGAGTATTTTAGAATCGCGGCTTTTTTACAAAATCAGTTCGGGCAACGATTAACTTCCGATAAAGATGCTGAAGAAGAAATCATCGCAAGGATGCAAGCGCTGGTAGATACACCGAATTACTTGGCGGAAGAAGTGGAAACAGGAAAATGGGCGCGTAAGAAAGTTATTTTCAAACGGATTACTTCAAACGCGATAAAGGATTACCCTCAATTAACAGAAGCTCAATTAATATTATTTTTCACGGGTACTTATCAATTGGGCCAAGCTAAATCATATTTAGCAGAGATAACGAACGAGGATGATTCCCTGAATGTTGACTTCTTGAAAGATAATGTTAAGACATTGGCCCTATTTAGATAATAAGTAAATTAATTTGTATTTCTAGACCTTAAGCTACGCCCCTGTACAGCAAATTCTATTTCCCAGCATAGTTCAATAAACAAACCATCTCAAGAAGTAAAAGGGTCGTTTAGTACAGGGAAATACACTCATTTCCTTTTGCGGCACTAAAAATTGGGATATCTTTACGATACGTTAAGAAAACATATCGTACATCCTAATAAAAGTGCGTTGTAAAAATACCCCCCTAACGGTAACATTTTTCAAAATTAGGTACCAGATGTGTGAAAGACAGCTTGAGAAGGCAGCACGCCCCTGCCTGAAGGTTCTTGAATTTGGTACTTAAGATCTGGGAAGGAAGATTGCGGGGCTTTTTTGACTAGTGACTCGATCCGAACGGTTCAGATATTCTGATTCCCGGGAAAAATATTCCAAAATCGATATTCATTTTTAGTGTTCACGCGGGGACTTAACTGAACCACTAAGCTTGTATAGTGGCTCGTCGTCAGTTGGTCCTAACTCGTCTGGTTTCAAATTAGTTAGCAGAAAGATCAATAAAGCATTGTTATTGTTGAACGGGGTGTTGATTAATTGGAACCAGAAAACAATGTCCCTGATACTCTATGTTCAGGGCGGTCCTTCAAACGCAACAATCCAGTCCACTTTCATGGTGAGTTCTACGTCAAGGACCAACAAACAGAGAATGCAACTATTTTGAGAGTACAATCTCGTTCTAGCCATTGTAATCGGAAAACCTACACCTTTTTCATCGATAATGCACTAAAACGAAATGATGCATCAGGTATATGCCGCTATTGCCGCTATTGCTGTGATTGCCAATGGAAAGCGTACTGTCGGTTGTTCTTCTCATGTGGCTGCAATTATTTATTATTTATCACATTCTCGTTACTTAGCCGGAATTATTAACCCGGCCGAGATTTTGACCAACATGTTTAAGACCACTGGTTTCGTAGGTGTCCAAGAAGACAGAGATGCGGATGAAGACGCTGACGTCACTACCCTCCCTGAATAATAACCAGTGTTAGGCTCTATGCCATATATATTGTATAGCGACGTCATTTGATGTTGGTGCTGTTTTCTGCGGCGTTAGTTATATGAATTATATGAATTTAGACTTAAACCAGGTATACCGATATGAAGTGAGCGTCAGGATATAAATATCTCGATATAGGGCATTTGTTGTAAACAAACCTTTTTTTTTTGTTTGCTTGGCTGGTATGCAAACTGACAAACATATTTAGTACGAATCAAGTCCTTGAACAAATAACAATATATTATTTCGTTGTGCCAAAAATGTCGAATTTTGTACCACAAAATGATGATTTGCGGAAAGCATTAATGTTTTGCTTTCATTTGAAGAAAAGTGCTGCAGAGTCGCATCGAATGCTTGTCGAGGCATATGGTGGTTATGCTTTATCAGAAGCAACATGCAAAAGATGGTTTCAACGATTCAGAAATAACAATTTTGATGTGCAAAAGGAAGAACGTGGCAGACCACCAAAAAAGTTTGAAGACGCCGAACTGCAATCAATATTAGATGAAGATGACACCTTAAGTCAAAAGCAAATGGCAGAAATGTTAAATGCTGCACAACAAAAAATTTCTGATCGCTTAAAAGCTATGGGAAAGATCCAAAAGTGTAGAAAATGGGTGCCGCATGAAATGAATGAAAGACAGATGGAGAACCAAAAAAACACCTGTGAAATTTTGCTTCAAAGACACGAAAGAAAATCAGTTTTGCATCGAATTGTTACTGGAGATGAAAAATGGATTTATTTTCAAAATCCTAAACGGACAAAATCATGGGTTGTTTCGAGACAACCATCAACATCGACTGCAAAACCTGATCGATTCAGCTAGAAGGCAATGCTGTGTGATTGGTGGAATCAGGAAGGTGTGGTGCACCACGAGCTTTTAAAACCTGGTGAAACCGGTAATATTGTTCGCTACCGACAACAATTGATTAATTTAAACAATGCATTGATCGAAAAACGATCGGAATGGGTCAGGAGACACGGGAAGGTAATTTTGCTCCATGACAACGCACTTGCACACAAAGCAACACCGGTTCAGGATACCATCAAAACACTTGGCTGGGAGTTGCTACCCCATTCGCCGTATTCACCAGATTTGGCTCCTTCGGACTACCATTTGTTTTCATCGATGGGACACGCATTGGCTGAGCAGCACTTCGATTCCTACGAAGAAGTAGAAAATTGGGTTTGATGCCAAAGAGGCACATTTCTATTGGCGTGGTATCCATAAATTGCCAGAAAGGTGGTCAAAATGCGTAGAAAGCAATGGTCAATATTTTGAATATTTTTTTTCTTTCCTTGTTAAAATTGGTGTTTTATTTTCACAAAATAGCGCTCATTTCATACCGGTAGACCTGGAAAGTTATTGATATTTATATTCCTATACTTTGAATCGTTATATCCCAAATACTGAATTTGGTACAAATCTGATTCAACGCGGGTAGATACTTCGAGAGGCCCTCTATACAGTGTGCAAAAATGGTTAGTGTACCAAAGTGCAAACTCCTCTAAAATCACCTAAGTTTTGTTTTTTTTTAGATTTCGGCCCTTTGACATCAACACCGACAACCGATAAATCTACAAGTATATGAAAACAAGAAGGTGCTTTCTGAAGAACGCACCATTTTGCCCCACGCTGTACGGTGAATTGTTCCCGAGATATCGCGTTTTAAGTTTTCACCCTCAACCCCGCCCTGCCTTTGAATGGTGAGACTTAGGAAGTTGAAATTTTATGTGGTAAGTCCTTTGAGTGATAGGGACAATTAATAAAAATTTCAAATCGATCGCCCGTGGGGGTCGAATTGATCCCTTAATCTTACACGGCCTTTTTGCTCAGATATACTGCAGTTTTTTAGCATCGATATGTAGTGGTCTAAAGACAACAACATTTCATCCGTATTTATCAGCGTATTTAGCTACGCAAATTTATCTTTTAACGCGGTGAATTTGTTCTGCATACCTACTGTGCATACCTTTAGTAGTTTAGGATCTTGTTTATTTTCTCGTCCTAGGTTGTCGAGGAAGTTTACCTCGTAGTCCTCGGGTCGGAGATTGGATGGTCCTGGGGTAGTTGGTCTCTTTCGACGGGATTCGGCTCTTGCAGTTTCAGGGTCAGTGGTTAGACGTTGTGTGGATGGTGGGTGTCCAGTTCATGCCGGTTTGGCGGGCAGGGAAGCATCCTTGTACTTTGCGGTTTTGTCCCTTGACAGTGCTTTGATTTTGAACTAGTACACTGGATAGTTCTTATCGAATGACCTGTGCGAATCTCCATAGTTCGCGCACTTAATTGTGGCTCCCTCGCTGCATTGCGTAATTTCGTGCTCCTGAGCGCATTTGGAGCAACAAAACTTCTGTCGACAGTTCCTAGCAACATGTCCCCATACCTGGCACCTGCGGCACTGAGTGATGTCGCGCTGATTTCGCCTGTTTTTCCAACTAATGCGGGCGTTGGAGACAGTCTTTATTTGGTTTTGCAGCTTATTGAGGGTGTAAGAGCTGTCCACCACCACCAAGTACAGAGGGTGAAACATACTCTTCACGAGATAGACTTCCTTGACTGGAATTTCGCTCTCTTCTATGAGCTCTCTCTTCTCCTCCTCGTGCGAGACTTTCCGTTGCAATTCTCTAAGTACAAAGGTGTGAGTTCTCTCTTTGGACGTGGCGTTTGTATGGAACTCTAGATTTTCCAACTCGAAATTTCTCTTTAGGTTTGTTCAATCGGTAATGTCTTCGACGTATACAATTACAGAGTTTTTTGCGTATTTGAAGGTAAACTTCTTCTTCACGATTAATTTTATATTTTGAATTAGGTCCGTGTGACGGGCGAGTTTATCTAGCACAACTAGTGGCGGGGGTTTGTCCGTGTCCTTTTTTCTTTGGAGGGTGGCAGATGCCTTGCGGTGTATCTGCTGGCTCGCTGAGGCAGCCACTTTTTCTTTAGTTTCTTCTGCTAATTCGTTTTCTGCATCATTATCAGTCAAAGGCCTGTAACGATTAGCCTTTTCAATTTGGATGGGATTGTCGATCAGGCTTCTCCATTTCGCTGTCTTGAGTGGGGTTTTGAACTCTTCTTGGTTCCTATTTTGGGAAGTCATTTTGTCCTGGTATTTCATCGGCGACATCGCGAGGCTCGTGTTGTCCGAAGTCCGTGCCCTTGAATTTGCCATGTGGATGGGAAGGTTGGGACTCCGTAGAAGATTGCTGAGGGTGTCCATTACGGCTTGTGGTCTCTTACTTTTCTTTTCCAGAACACTATTTGATTTTCGCTTTCTTGAGTGCACCTTACGGATGTGGTTTACTACTGTGAGAAGCTTTAGAGATGTATTTTGATCTAGGGCTCTCCCTACTTTATTCAAGAGATCCTTGCACTTTACGCAAGTTTCGTTGTCTTTAAGCAACGCGTAAAGTTTCCTTCGGCGCTTTAATTTATCTTCGGTCGTAAGTCCAGTAAAGGTATCTGTTCCGGGATCACTCGTCACTAGAGATAAGACTGATTTATACAAGACATCCGTACGACATTCGTCTGTGTTCATAACACAACTATAATCGTTTGAGTTTTTATCGTCATTGTCCACCGATCAACTTTGAGGGACGAACAGGCACCCCCTCGACGGAATTCCTAATAACTCGGTGGTGTAAACACACACACACTAAACCG
This sequence comes from Euwallacea fornicatus, assembly GCF_040115645.1. Lineage (NCBI taxonomy): Eukaryota > Metazoa > Arthropoda > Insecta > Coleoptera > Curculionidae > Euwallacea > Euwallacea fornicatus. The sequence goes on along the minus strand of NW_027096049.1, from coordinate 136,977 downwards.
AATTTACAGAAAACATCGACAAATTTATTGTTTTCAGACGTTTGATACTTGGTTTCGGAATTTCAAAAATTTTGACTATACCCAACAAGTGCGAGGCAAAGACTGGAACGGGAACCGGTAGATCAACGTGGTATGACAGTTGCGTCTACATAAATGTATCATTTTTTTTTTTTTTAATTTTTTTTTAATCATGTTACAATCTGTCACATATTAATTACAAGGACATTCAGCAACTTTTATATATGAACTTACAAAGAACAAAACAAAATATAAATGATTGAAGGGTGACCGACATCTCGGTCCTCCTCCCATTAGGTGCCGAACCTGTCGCTAAGTTCCAGTGGGTTGAATCTGTTCAATCCACTGGAATATCGAGAGGAGTCTAAGAGATTCAGCGCAAGGTGGTTGGGATGATTGTTTAGCCGGATCATGTACCTTCTGGCCTGTCTCCGGATTTCCTCTCTCACGGTTGCCATTTTGAGGTCGTTATGCAAAGTAAGGTTGCTCACGTACCAGGGGGCTCCCGCTAGCGTGCGCAGAGTCTTTGACTGGAATCGCTGCAGAATCTCTATATTCGAGTTGCTAGCGGTTCCCCAAAGCTGGATACCATAAGTCCAAAGTGGCTTGACAATACATTTATAGATTAGGACTTTGTTGCTTAGTCCTAGTTGAGAGCGGTAGCCCAGGAGCCAGGCCAAATTCCTGATAATTCCATTCAATTGGACCCTTTTGGTGTGTATGTGCTTTCTCCACGTCAGCCTCCGATCAAGGTGCATTCCCAGGTACCTCACGCTATCAGCCTGCGGAATTGGCTGGTTGAAGATGCTCACCGGTGGGCAGGTTTCTCTTCTCAGAGTGAACGTTACGTGGGTTGACTTGCCTTGGTTTACTCGAACTTTCCATCTACTCGTCCACTCCTCCAGGTGATGTAGGTATTCTTGGGTATTCACAGTTGCGATGTGCGGGTCTGGGTCACAGGTTAGGAATGCCGTATCGTCTGCAAAGGTTGACAACATGCCACTGTCGCTCTGGACCGCATCCGCAGTGAACAAGAAGTAGAGGAATGGCCCCAAGACAGATCCTTGGGGAACTCCAGCGTGCATTCCACATGAGCGAGAGTGGCTCTCACCGACCTGTACGTAGAAACCTCGTTCAGATAAGTAGGCCTTCAGTATCATGTAGTACTTTGGGATTAGCTGTTTTATCTTATACAGCAATCCCACGTGCCAAACCCTGTCAAAGGCCTGCTGAATGTCCAAGAACACGCCCGAGCAGTACTGTTTAAGTTGAAGTGCTTCACTTATTTTATTGGTAATCCGATGGATCTGTTCAACTGTTGAGTGTCCCTCCCTGAACCCAAATTGGTGATCAGGGATGATTTCATTCTCAACAAGTTCGTTCTTTATTCTCCGTAAGAGAAGCCTTTCGAACACCTTCGACAGCACCGGAAGCAAGCTAATTGGCCGATTGGATGAAGGTTGATCTGCAGGCTTTCCCGGTTTTTGGATCATAATTGTGTGCGCTGTTTTCTATTGGATCGGGTAGAAGCTAGTTCTCAGTATGCAGTTGACCAGTTGGGTGATGAAAACAATTGTCTTACGCTTAAGTCCCTTGAGCATTTTGGGGGTTATCCAGTCATAACCTGGTGCCTTTTTAGTTTTTAACTTGGCGATAATGTTGTTGATTTCTGCTGGGGTAGCGTGGGCGATAGGGAGATCCATTGGCAACGGACTGACCAGGAAGTTGTCTATTTCAGCTCTGAATTCCGCGTCGTCCTCCGAATCCATCTCATTCGGCTTAAATAGCTCGCTCAGATGGGAAGCAAGCACTTCGGCTTTTTCGTCGTCCTTCCTAGCCCATCCGTTAACCGATCTTATGGGAGGGTTGTGCTGCAGGGGACGTTTCAGGTATTAAGTGGCCTTCCATAAAGAATAATTGGAAGTTTCTGTAGGATCCAGGTTCCTGAGTCGGTTTTGTAGGGTCTCGTTTTTCCGTTCTCTCAGTAATTCCTTGAGTTTCTTCCCAAGCGTGTCAAAGGCTTTTTTGTCATTTGGGCAGTGGGTTTCCTGCCACTTTTTCCTAGCTCTCCTTTTTTCTCTCACCAGTAACTTTATTTCCTTGGGATAGAAAATGTCTTTGCCGTTGCTGTGTTTTGTGTTTTCTGGAGTAGCTCTGAATGCAGCGTCGTGGATGACCCTTGTCTGGTGTTTAGTTGCCTCGTCGATATCTGCTTGGGTTTTCAGTGCTACGTGGAGATTTATGTTTTCTTCTATATATGCCCCAAAGAAATTCCAGTCTGTGTGAGCGTTGCATAAGTTCTTATTCAGGTTCTTGTAAATCACCTTGGTGCTGAGGGTGAGAATAACTGGAGAATGGTCAGAACTCAGATCCAAGCAGGATTGAACACTAACGTAATTGCTAGAGATGCCCTTCGATATGAAAAAATCCAGGAGGTCTGGAATCTTATTTAAGTCAGTAGACCAATACGTGGGTTCACCTGAGCTTAGTGGCGTGCAATTATTTGTCTCTATGCATTTCATCAGTGTTCTGCCTCTAGGGGTAATAAGTCTTGACCCCCAACTTGTATGTTTGGCGTTATAGTCCCCTCCTGAGATGAATCTGTGACCCAGTGTCCTTAGATATTGGTCAAATCTTTCTGAAGAAATATTGTGACGGGGTGGGCAATAGGCCACTGATATTGTTATAGGGCCATTTCCGATATTGATTTGGATACTGGTGGCTTGGAGGCAATCTTCTTCGGTTTTTTCCATTTCGTGATGTTTAATACGATTTTTGATTATTATTGCTGTACCCCCATGGGCCGTTCCATCTGGATGTTTGGTGTCATATACCGTGTAACCCGGTATGTTAAAGAAGGTTCGGCCAGTAAAGTGACTCTCCGACACCAGTAGGACATCAATATCATTCGTCACGATAAATAGTTCAACTTCCTGACGGTGTTGGGCCAGTCCGTTTGCGTTCCATAATGCGAGGATGATTGTGTCTTTGAATTTAACAGAGCTTGCTCAATAATGTTGTGATTAAGGTGATGAGCGAGGACATCTGTTCCGCTTGCTTGATTAGTATTGATTCCAGTCTTTGGAATGATTGCTCCATTGATAATGAGGTTTGGTTTGGTTGGGTACTGATTTGGTCTTTCTGTGTGTGTAGAGGGGTTTGGTTTTTTGCCATGTCTGCATATGATATATTTTCTGTGGTTCTGCTATAGGTTTTTTGTCTGATTTCTTGTGATGGGCTGCTAGTTCTGTTAGTATTTTAGGGGGAGTTTCTTTTATTTGCTGTCTCTCTGTAGACTTTGCAGCCTCTATAATTGGCAGGGTGATTTTCGCCGCACAGAGCACAGATTGGAAGAGCAGTTCTATCCTTCGTGCATTTCGATGTTTCGTGTTCTCTGGGACACTTAACACAACGGAATGGTTTAGCACAGTAGTTTTTTGTGTGGCCAAACTCCTGGCACCTGGTGCATTGGACGATCGTTTTTGATTTTCTGGGAGGTTCTACTACGACTACTGCTTGTTGTAGCCGTTTTACTTTATATATTTCTTTGTTATTACCTTGTGGATTAAGGTCTACAAAGAACAGAGGAAGTCTTCTCTTGGTTTGCCTTTCCCTGACATTAATGACGTTTCTAACGCTATGTCCTTGCTCCTCAAGCTCATGTTTAATATCCTCTTCCAAGGCACTAGGGTGGATGTTGCGTATTACCACTCTAAAAGCTCTGTCTTCCTTAAGTTGGTATGTGTGGTATCGAGTTTCGGTTGTCTTGAAAAGATCTATGACCTTTCTATAGATTTCAACTGTGTCGGGGGATATTCTTATTTGCCTATTACTTAACGTTTTGTAAGTAAAGCTCGAAGAAATCCCGATATCTTTGAGTTTGTTAAGTAGGGGGTTTATGTTGTTTATTTCCGGCACGTAAATTGGGGGAGGTCTGGTTAATTTTTCTTTAACGGGATCATTGTTGGGAATGGATTCTCCCACTGTTAGTGGAGAGAACCTGTTCTGGCTGAGTATGTCTACTTCTATGGGACTTGAGAATTGTCTTACTCGTTTATTTGGTCTAACCACCGTTTGCCACTGGTTATCTTGACGATTCTTGACAAGTGTGAGGGAAGCAATTTTGTTCTGTTGTTGGGGAGTGGATCGAGACGTGCTTGGTGTTTCTTGGTGGATTGCCATTTCCACGTTATCCATTTGCGATTTACTGCGGCTAAAAGAGCCGCAGAAATGGGGGAAACTTTCTTTTAGTCTAGGTACTAATCGTACACTCTTCTATTGTTGATGCCAAAATAGTTGAAATAGTTTTGATGTATTTTTGTTGTTTGTTTTCTTGTTGGATTCTTATCGCTGATACGCACGTCCTATCACTTCGGCTACTTAGAACCGATTATAAATGTATCATGGGTCAATTTTATTGATAGATCGTGAACGCAATGAAAAATAATTATTTATTTTATAAATAATTTATTATTTAATGAATTACGATCTGAACACGTTGAGTCAATTCGGCTACTACATCAGCTTAAGAACTAAGAACTACACATGCCCGTTTGTTCCCTCCTTATGCCCCAAAAATACCATCGTCAGTAAAACCAAGAAATCTGTTGGTCTATATTATGAAAGTAATTAATAAGCACATATAAAATTTCAATCTCTTCCGGCATCTTTAATATTAGCTTAAAATAATTTATGGTTTTCTAAACGTAACATTCGGTTATCAATTCATATGTTTCAACCTTTAAAACAATAAGTCTTTATGGGGTTGTCATATAACTGGTCGATACAAAAAAGCAGTAATTTGAAACATTAAAAAAAAAGCAACTGCACGTGGTGTTCCCAGGCGGTCACCCATCCAGGTACTAACCACGCCCGACGTCGCTTGACTTCGGTGATCGGACGGGAACCGGTAGACCAACGTGGTATGGCAGTTGCTTGTAGATAATTGTATCATGGGTCGATAAAAAACAGCATTAATTTGAAGCATTAAAAAAAAAACAACTGCACGTGGTGTTCCCAGGCGGTCACCCATCCAGGTACTAACCACGCCCGACGTCGCTTGACTTCGGTGATCGGACGGGAACCGGTAGACCAACGTGGTATGGCAGTTGCTTGTAGATAATTGTATCATGGGTCGATAAAAAACAGCATTAATTTGAAGCATTAAAAAAAAAACAACTGCACGTGGTGTTCCCAGGCGGTCACCCATCCAGGTACTAACCACGCCCGACGTCGCTTGACTTCGGTGATCGGACGGGAACCGGTAGACCAACGTGGTATGGCAGTTGCTTGTAGATAATTGTATCATGGGTCGATAAAAAACAGCATTAATTTGAAGCATTAAAAAAAAAACAACTGCACGTGGTGTTCCCAGGCGGTCACCCATCCAGGTACTAACCACGCCCGACGTCGCTTGACTTCGGTGATCGGACGGGAACCGGTAGACCAACGTGGTATGGCAGTTGCTTGTAGATAATTGTATCATGGGTCGATAAAAAACAGCATTAATTTGAAGCATTAAAAAAAAAACAACTGCACGTGGTGTTCCCAGGCGGTCACCCATCCAGGTACTAACCACGCCCGACGTCGCTTGACTTCGGTGATCGGACGGGAACCGGTAGACCAACGTGGTATGGCAGTTGCTTGTAAATAATTGTATCATGGGTCGATAAAAAACAGCATTAATTTGAAGCATTAAAAAAAAAGCAACTACACGTGGTGTTCCCAGGCGGTCACCCATCCAGGTACTAACCACGCCCGACGTCGCTTGACTTCGGTGATCGGACGGGAACCGGTAGACCAACGTGGTATGGCAGTTGCTTGTAGATAATTGTATCATGGGTCGATAAAAAACAGCATTAATTTGAAGCATTAAAAAAAAAACAACTGCACGTGGTGTTCCCAGGCGGTCACCCATCCAGGTACTAACCACGCCCGACGTCGCTTGACTTCGGTGATCGGACGGGAACCGGTAGACCAACGTGGTATGGCAGTTGCTTGTAAATAATTGTATCATGGGTCGATAAAAAACAGCATTAATTTGAAGCATTAAAAAAAAAGCAACTACACGTGGTGTTCCCAGGCGGTCACCCATCCAGGTACTAACCACGCCCGACGTCGCTTGACTTCGGTGATCGGACGGGAACCGGTAGACCAACGTGGTATGGCAGTTGCTTGTAGATAATTGTATCATGGGTCGATAAAAAACAGCATTAATTTGAAGCATTAAAAAAAAAACAACTGCACGTGGTGTTCCCAGGCGGTCACCCATCCAGGTACTAACCACGCCCGACGTCGCTTGACTTCGGTGATCGGACGGGAACCGGTAGACCAACGTGGTATGGCAGTTGCTTGTAGATAATTGTATCATGGGTCGATAAAAAACAGCATTAATTTGAAGCATTAAAAAAAAAACAACTGCACGTGGTGTTCCCAGGCGGTCACCCATCCAGGTACTAACCACGCCCGACGTCGCTTGACTTCGGTGATCGGACGGGAACCGGTAGACCAACGTGGTATGGCAGTTGCTTGTAGATAATTGTATCATGGGTCGATAAAAAACAGCATTAATTTGAAGCATTAAAAAAAAAACAACTGCACGTGGTGTTCCCAGGCGGTCACCCATCCAGGTACTAACCACGCCCGACGTCGCTTGACTTCGGTGATCGGAGGGGAACCGGTAGACCAACGTGGTATGGCAGTTGCTTGTAAATAATTGTATCATGGGTCGATAAAAAACAGCATTAATTTGAAGCATTAAAAAAAAAGCAACTACACGTGGTGTTCCCAGGCGGTCACCCATCCAGGTACTAACCACGCCCGACGTCGCTTGACTTCGGTGATCGGACGGGAACCGGTAGACCAACGTGGTATGGCAGTTGCTTGTAGATAATTGTATCATGGGTCGATAAAAAACAGCATTAATTTGAAGCATTAAAAAAAAAACAACTGCACGTGGTGTTCCCAGGCGGTCACCCATCCAGGTACTAACCACGCCCGACGTCGCTTGACTTCGGTGATCGGACGGGAACCGGTAGACCAACGTGGTATGGCAGTTGCTTGTAAATAATTGTATCATGGGTCGATAAAAAACAGCATTAATTTGAAGCATTAAAAAAAAAGCAACTACACGTGGTGTTCCCAGGCGGTCACCCATCCAGGTACTAACCACGCCCGACGTCGCTTGACTTCGGTGATCGGACGGGAACCGGTAGACCAACGTGGTATGGCAGTTGCTTGTAGATAATTGTATCATGGGTCGATAAAAAACAGCATTAATTTGAAGCATTAAAAAAAAAACAACTGCACGTGGTGTTCCCAGGCGGTCACCCATCCAGGTACTAACCACGCCCGACGTCGCTTGACTTCGGTGATCGGACGGGAACCGGTAGACCAACGTGGTATGGCAGTTGCTTGTAGATAATTGTATCATGGGTCGATAAAAAACAGCATTAATTTGAAGCATTAAAAAAAAAACAACTGCACGTGGTGTTCCCAGGCGGTCACCCATCCAGGTACTAACCACGCCCGACGTCGCTTGACTTCGGTGATCGGACGGGAACCGGTAGACCAACGTGGTATGGCAGTTGCTTGTAAATAATTGTATCATGGGTCGATAAAAAACAGCATTAATTTGAAGCATTAAAAAAAAAACAACTGCACGTGGTGTTCCCAGGCGGTCACCCATCCAGGTACTAACCACGCCCGACGTCGCTTGACTTCGGTGATCGGACGGGAACCGGTAGACCAACGTGGTATGGCAGTTGCTTGTAGATAATTGTATCATGGGTCGATAAAAAACAGCATTAATTTGAAGCATTAAAAAAAAAACAACTGCACGTGGTGTTCCCAGGCGGTCACCCATCCAGGTACTAACCACGCCCGACGTCGCTTGACTTCGGTGATCGGACGGGAACCGGTAGACCAACGTGGTATGGCAGTTGCTTGTAGATAATTGTATCATGGGTCGATAAAAAACAGCATTAATTTGAAGCATTAAAAAAAAAACAACTGCACGTGGTGTTCCCAGGCGGTCACCCATCCAGGTACTAACCACGCCCGACGTCGCTTGACTTCGGTGATCGGACGGGAACCGGTAGACCAACGTGGTATGGCAGTTGCTTGTAGATAATTGTATCATGGGTCGATAAAAAACAGCATTAATTTGAAGCATTAAAAAAAAAACAACTGCACGTGGTGTTCCCAGGCGGTCACCCATCCAGGTACTAACCACGCCCGACGTCGCTTGACTTCGGTGATCGGACGGGAACCAACTCAACTCAAAACAACTTTATTTACATATTAATAATTACATATTACACCTTAATACCTAAGTATATACATAAATATATTATATATACACAAAAATTAGAGAGTTCGCACTCAACATGTCGGACATGCACAAGAGTGCGACATAGGCCGCACGTGAAGCACGGTGGACGTTGTTATGTCCAGTCGTTATCAGAGGGTGCGTTAAAGGACGTATGCAAGACAGTTCACCACCTGGGCTCTTGGCTCTTATGTGACCATTTGCGAAACTAAAACCTACATGAGTAATACGAGTTTCCAAAATAGCTGTTTAATGTGGGACGTTATGCTGCTGGATTGGACTTTATACTGGAAAAGTGAGGAAAAAACCAGTTTCAAAGGCGGCTTCAGGTACCATGTAGCATTCAAAATTTTGGATCTAGGATCTTTGGAGTGCGTTTGCATGGTTCAGACCAAACTTGGGCCTTAAAGCATTCAGCGCAGTGTCCGCATTGTCAGGGGGGCGGAGGGGTACGCCGGTCCGTCCCCGCGACCACTACGCGGTGGTTTAAATGATGTTGAGGGGGGTGGGAAAGGCTGGTATGTGGGGTGGTGTTAGGGATGCTGATCAAGGGGGTCTCCAGGGTTTGGTGAAAATTGGGAGACGCTTGTACGCCGGTCCGTGCTTAACGGGTTGTTCGGGATCGAACCGCAAGCGGGTTATATCCCTGGTCAGGACGGAACCGAAGATTTGGCGTTCATAGAAGGTGTTGGAGGTCCTGTCGATGTACTCAGAGACATATTCGATCCCGGCAACCTCGTGGAGATCACGTATGCGCGCGTAGCTATTGGCAGACAATGCACCCCTCAGTATGCGATTCTGAAATTTCTGCAATTTTCTCCTTTGCGTGTCGGATATTGAGCACCATACGGGGGCAGCATATAGCATAATCGGTCTTATAAGCATTTTGTAAATTAAGAGTTTATTGGCAGGACTCATGACCGATTTGGGGCTGATTAGTGGGTATAGCTTTTGCTGACCCGCAAAGGTTTTTTGGATTGCATACGTGACGTGATCCCCGAAGGTGAGCCGTTCGTCGAGCACGACCCCGAGGTACTTCGCAGTCCTCCGTTGATGGATAGGGACTCCGTCAACCAGCAAGGGGTTTATGATTCGGTGATTGGTGATTTTCTTGGTGAAAACCACCAATTCGGTCTTTGCAGGGTTGACTTTTAGCTTCCATTTTTGGAAGAAAGGTAGAAGAAGGCTGAGGTGGTGTGCCAGTCTCTGTTTCGCGCCTTGGGCGAAAAAACTGTGGTTGTAGATGGCAGTGTCGTCCGCATAAAGGGCCAGTTTTGTGGTTGGGAGTTTCGGAATATCGGAGATGTACAGGGAGTACAGCAGTGGGGACATTACTGCACCCTGCGGAACTCCTGACTGTAGTAGATGGGACTGTGAGAGGGATTGTCCGATCCTTACTCTGAAGGAACGCCCTGTTAGGTAGGAGGCGATGAGTGAGATGAAATGGAGAGGAAGGTTAAGGACTACGGCGAGTTTGTACATAAGGCCAGCATGCCAAACCGTATCAAATGCTCTTTCCATGTCGAGGAGGAGCATGGCCGTGTTCATCTGTCGGTTGTATGCCTTATAAATGTCGTTGACAACCTTCGCCGCAAGGAGGGTAGTATTGTGACCAGGTCTAAAGCCGAATTGCTCGGGGGGGAGGATGTCGTTCCTTTCTACGATCCTGTTCAACCTTGTCAGAATCAGCTTTTCAGCTAGCTTCGCCAAAGTGCCCAGGAGGGAGATCGGACGGTATGACGAGGGTAGGGAGGGATCTTTCCCGGGTTTGGGGATGAGGATTATTACAGCCTGTTTCCAGTCGCCTGGAAAGTGCTGTAATTTGAGGATGGCGTTTGTGATGTGGGTGATTTGGACGATGGCTTTTCTGGGCAGGTTTTTGAGGAGAGGATATGTTATGCCGTCCGGTCCCGGGGCTTTGTTGTTCGGGAACCGTCGCAGACATTTTCGAACTTCGGAGGGAGTGCATAGCAAGGATTGGAGGATGCGTGGGGGGATGGGGTAGGGCCTTTCGACGAGTTTGCGGGCGACCTCGCCCATCACAACCTGTTCCTGGTTTATGTCAGGGGTTGGAGCATGAACTGTACTCAGAAAACTGGCAAACACCTCGGCCTTCTCCGAGTCTGATATGAACTCTCCCCCGTCGTGCTGGATGGTGGGTATTTTCTGGTGGGTTCTGCGGAGGCCACGGGCAATCCTCCAGAGGGAATTGTCACGGACGTCAACATCGCGGAGTGTCTTCGCCCAGCAGTCGTTCCTATGAATGATAATTTTTTGCTTAATTGTGACTGTAAGGGCGTTAAAACGTAGGCGGTCAACATCCCGTCTAAAGGTCTGCCACCTTTTTCGAACTTTGTTTTTGAGTCTTATCAGGTCGATGATCTGGGATGGCAGGTTGTCAGGCGGAGGCCTGTCCGGCACCCTTTTCGCCAACGCTCTCTGTTGTCTCTGGATCACTCCCGTGAGGCTACGCACCTCCCGGTCCAGATCTTCAGGGGTCTCTATTTAACTTGAGACAACACAATCATTAGATACATTAAGCCTGTAGAGATTCCAATCGAAATCTCTGTAGGAGTACTTTGTGCCACCTGGTGGTGCCCTGAGTTCGTTCCAGGAAACGTGCACCGGGAGGTGATCAGAGCTGAGAGCGTTGTCAGTGGTGAGGTCTGACAGTTCGTTCAGGCCTCTGCTGATTCCCAGATCGATTGTGGAGGGTGACATACCGTTAGGCGGGAAGTGGGTGGGTGTGCCGGGGTACATCAGACACAAGTCCGCGTTGTCTGAAATAAAATCGGCAAGCACTGTGCCGCGGGTGTTCAGGCGATTATTGTTCCATATGCGGTGACATGCGTTGAAGTCTCCCAGCGCCAACACCCCGCGATTTGGTGGGAAAAAGGCACTGAGGTCGGCAGGTGAAAAATTGCGGGTAGGGGGCGCATAGGCTCCGATAAGGAGTACGCCATTTTCCAGCCGGATGCATACATGTTCTATGCTCGTGAGGAATTGAGGGAGCCGCTTGTAGTTGATGCGGTTACTTATGGCAATAGCCACGCCGCCTCCCCTAGCGTCCTGCCTATCGCTTCGTTCTATGGAAAAATGTTTTAGGTGAATTTTGTCCACGTCGCGTAATCTCGTTTCCAAGATTACAGCGACGTCGATTTTTTTAATACTTAAATAGTGGATGAATTCGCCCAATTTGGCCTTCAGTCCGTTGCAATTCCACTCGATAATGAATGTAAGAGAGTCTAGATTCTAAAATTTTGAATGTCGCATGTGAAAAATTGCCGACTGGCAATAAATTTTTGTTCGGGTGTTCTACAACTTTTCAGCATGGAGATATAGTGGTCCAAAGCCAACATCATCTCGTCCATGTTTATTAGAGTATTTAATTCCGCAAATTTATCTTTCAAGGCGGTGAACTTATCCTGCATACCTACGCTTTTTACCTCTGATATTGCTGGTACCGATTTGCCTTTACGCCCAAGGATATCGGGGAAGTTTACATCGTAGTCTTCTGTTCGAGTACTAGATGGTCCTGGGGATGCTGGTCGCTTTTGGGAAAGCTCGGCTCTCGTAGGTTGGGATAAACTGGTCGGGCGTTGCGTGGATGTCTGACGTCCCGTCCAGGCTGGATTTATGGGCAAGGGGGCTTCCTTATACACGGGTTTGTCCTTCGACAGAGCTTTGACCCTAAACTGATACACAGGACAGCTCTTGTCAAAGGACTTGTGTGGGTCTCCGCAGTTGGCGCATTTGATGGCGGCTCCCTCATTGCATTGTGTTATTTCGTGTTCCTGGGAACACTTGGAACAACGGGGTTTTCGGTGGCAGTTTCTGGCAACATGTCCCCACACTTGACACCTGCGGCATTGAGTGATATCGCGTTGGTTCCGTCTATTTTCCCAGGTGATGCGGACGTTGGAGACGATCTTGACTTGGTTTTGTAGCTTGTTTGGCGTGACGGAGCTGTCCATCACCACTAGGTACAATGGGCGAAACATGGTCCTCATGAGGTGAACTTCTTTAACTGGAACTCCGTTCTCTTCCATGAGTTCGTTCTTTATTTCCTCCGGCGAAATTTCACCCTGCAACCCCCTGAGGACGAACACATGGGTTCTTTCCTCCGACGTGGCATATGTGTGGAATTCCACATTTCCCATCTCGAAATTCCTTTTTAGGTTAGCCCAGTCAGTTAGGTCCTCTACATACACTATAATAGAGTTTTTAGCGTATTTTAGTGTGAACTTATTTTTTACTATCAGCTTGATGTTACTAGTTAGTTCTTTGTGACGGGTGAGCCTGCCCGGGACAACTAGTGGGGGAGGTTTGTTAGTGCCTTTTTTTCTTTGTAGGGTGGCAGTTGCCTTGCGATGGATTTGTTGACTCGTTGGGGCTGTTATTTCGTTTTCAATCTGCCCAGTCTGTTCGTCCTCTACTGCATTGTCCGTCAAAGGTCTGTAGCGGTTCGCCGTTGTCACTTGTACGCGATTGCGAATCAAGTTTTCCCACTTGATGGTTTTCAGTGGGGTTCTGAAACCGTCCTGTTTCTGGCTTTGGGGGTGAGCATCGGTCTGTTCATTTGTCGAATGGAGAGAGGAGCTGATGCTCTCGAAGGTCGGAGCCTTTGAGGTGGCCATGTCACTCGAGGGTTTTGGGTTCCGAGAAGTGTTTTTGGGATCGTTCGTTGCCACTTGGGTTCGTTTATTTCTGTTTGCGAGGACGGTGGTGGGTTTCCTCTTTTTGGAATGCTCCGTACGGAGGTGGTTTACTACCGTGAAGAGCTTCAAAGAGGTGTTTTCGTCAAGGGCTTTTCTTACCTTAACTAGGAGGTCCTTACACCTCAGGCAGGCTTTGGTAGCCCTTAAGGTTAGGTCCTTAATTTTGCGCGTGTACGTGTTTGGGTCGATTCACCCCTTTTGATACAATAACCGTGAACTACGTAAATCGTTAACTGGATTGATCGATTAGGAAGGACCACCCTGAGTTCGCAGTCTCAAAGACACTGTTTTCGCGTATAAGAGACTAAATCTTCTTAATTTAACAAAGATTTATTAGTGACATTAACAACTATACCATATCGAGAGATGTGTTATTTAAAGGATGTTGCTGAGAAGAGTCTAGCGCGCACGTGTCCGTTATGAAGTAAGGTGGAAAGGGAGCATCTTCAGTTTCGCACCCTCCTTAAGTACTGATATGGAGGTGCATTACCCATAAACGTACTTCCGATAAGACCCATTAACGGCTTCTAGGCTACCTTGTCGAGTTAAAGCGTAGCGCTTAGAGGCATGGTCGCTGGGCTTTTATTGGAGCCCAGCCATTGTATGCGTTTGGCGGTACCTTTAACTTAGGTTTGCAATTTTATACCGACAAAAAATAGCGCTGGAAATCCCAATCATAAAATAACTTTCATTCAGCCGAAGATGGGTGTTAAGCGCTGGGAATTCCACCAGTATTACCCAAAAGCTGGGGTTGTCCATGGGCGTAACATCAGTTTCTTAAACTCACTTTGAACATTTAAACTGGTAAATAACATAACTTTAGTCCATGATAGAACAATACGTCGCAAGTCCTTACACTTAACAGAGTGCAAAGTTTTGTGAGACGACTTTGCTTGGCTGCGCCAGTCAAACCAGCAAACACTTCAGTGGTTGGATCACTGCTCGTTATGGATAATATTGATTCGTAGGAACCATTTATGTCAGTGACCCCTGTGTTCTCTACACAATTTTCATTGTCCGATAGTTCACTGTCCATTCGATAGGTTCAATTGAGGGGGAACGGGTCCCCTTTGTAAGTGCCTAGAAATGGACGGTAGACATTTTGAACATCTATTATAAATATTTTTTTCTGTTTTATGTTATAGTTGATATGTGATTTAGAACTTTGAAATAAATAACACCAAATGGCGCAAAGAACAATTATTTAACGTATTCTATAAAAACGCGCAGACTTAGTTATGAACACCCTAATACCATTCAATAGGTAATTAAAAATTACATATCCTGATAATTTAAAAAATATAGCATTGTATTTAAATTAATCAAGTTATAGTCACTTAAAATTCTTATTTGATTAGTTTTAATTTTTGCACATCCTGTATAAAATGACAAGTTTATCATGATTGGGACATAAAATATGATCTATTGTTTCACTACACTGTGAATTACACTTGTATAACTTAAATACTTCCTAAGTGTTTAAAACATGAAAATTAGGTCAAATTTTGATAAAATTGAAATTATTTTAAAAACCTTAAGTTTTAGGTATAGTAAACCTTATTAAAACAGACACTTATTTCGATCGGAGAATCCAAAAATGCAATAATATACAGATGGTTCCATTTAAAAAATCACAACTTTGATACTTTTAGAGCTTTTGGGACACCCTGTATAATATGAAAATAATTTTAAAAAGTAGCCATAATAGATCTTCATATAGCCCAAAAGTGAAACCTTTTGAAAGTGTCGTACTTTAGCTACAATATTCCGCGCCTTATGGCGTGAATAACCCTGTATATATTTATGTATATACTTAGCTCTTAAGGTGTAATATGTAATTATTAATATGTAAATAAAGTTTATTTTGAGTTGAATTGAGTGGTTCCCGTCCGATCACCTGTCAAGCGACGTCGGGCGTGGTTAGTACCTGGATGGGTGACCGCCTGGGAACACCACGTGTAGTTGCTTTTTTTTTAATGCTTCAAATTAATGCTGTTTTTTATCGACCCATGATACAATTATTTACAAGCAACTGCCATACCACGTTGGTCTACCGGTTCCCGTCCGATCACCGAAGTCAAGCGACGTCGGGCGTGGTTAGTACCTGGATGGGTGACCGCCTGGGAACACCACGTGCAGTTGTTTTTTTTTTAATGCTTCAAATTAATGCTGTTTTTTATCGACCCATGATACAATTATCTACAAGCAACTGCCATACCACGTTGGTCTACCGGTTCCCGTCCGATCACCGAAGTCAAGCGACGTCGGGCGTGGTTAGTACCTGGATGGGTGACCGCCTGGGAACACCACGTGCAGTTGTTTTTTTTTTAATGCTTCAAATTAATGCTGTTTTTTATCGACCCATGATACAATTATCTACAAGCAACTGCCATACCACGTTGGTCTACCGGTTCCCGTCCGATCACCGAAGTCAAGCGACGTCGGGCGTGGTTAGTACCTGGATGGGTGACCGCCTGGGAACACCACGTGCAGTTGTTTTTTTTTTAATGCTTCAAATTAATGCTGTTTTTTATCGACCCATGATACAATTATCTACAAGCAACTGCCATACCACGTTGGTCTACCGGTTCCCGTCCGATCACCGAAGTCAAGCGACGTCGGGCGTGGTTAGTACCTGGATGGGTGACCGCCTGGGAACACCACGTGCAGTTGCTTTTTTTTTAATGTTTCAAATTACTGCTTTTTTGTATCGACCAGTTATATGACAACCCCATAAAGACTTATTGTTTTAAAGGTTGAAACATATGAATTGATAACCGAATGTTACGTTTAGAAAACCATAAATTATTTTAAGCTAATATTAAAGATGCCGGAAGAGATTGAAATTTTATATGTGCTTATTAATTACTTTCATAATATAGACCAACAGATTTCTTGGTTTTACTGACGATGGTATTTTTGGGGCATAAGGAGGGAACAAACGGGCATGTGTAGTTCTTAGTTCTTAAGCTGATGTAGTAGCCGAATTGACTCAACGTGTTCAGATCGTAATTCATTAAATAATAAATTATTTATAAAATAAATAATTATTTTTCATTGCGTTCACGATCTATCAATAAAATTGACCCATGATACATTTATAATCGGTTCTAAGTAGCCGAAGTGATAGGACGTGCGTATCAGCGATAAGAATCCAACAAGAAAACAAACAACAAAAATACATCAAAACTATTTCAACTATTTTGGCATCAACAATAGAAGAGTGTACGATTAGTACCTAGACTAAAAGAAAGTTTCCCCCATTTCTGCGGCTCTTTTAGCCGCAGTAAATCGCAAATGGATAACGTGGAAATGGCAATCCACCAAGAAACACCAAGCACGTCTCGATCCACTCCCCAACAACAGAACAAAATTGCTTCCCTCACACTTGTCAAGAATCGTCAAGATAACCAGTGGCAAACGGTGGTTAGACCAAATAAACGAGTAAGACAATTCTCAAGTCCCATAGAAGTAGACATACTCAGCCAGAACAGGTTCTCTCCACTAACAGTGGGAGAATCCATTCCCAACAATGATCCCGTTAAAGAAAAATTAACCAGACCTCCCCCAATTTACGTGCCGGAAATAAACAACATAAACCCCCTACTTAACAAACTCAAAGATATCGGGATTTCTTCGAGCTTTACTTACAAAACGTTAAGTAATAGGCAAATAAGAATATCCCCCGACACAGTTGAAATCTATAGAAAGGTCATAGATCTTTTCAAGACAACCGAAACTCGATACCACACATACCAACTTAAGGAAGACAGAGCTTTTAGAGTGGTAATACGCAACATCCACCCTAGTGCCTTGGAAGAGGATATTAAACATGAGCTTGAGGAGCAAGGACATAGCGTTAGAAACGTCATTAATGTCAGGGAAAGGCAAACCAAGAGAAGACTTCCTCTGTTCTTTGTAGACCTTAATCCACAAGGTAATAACAAAGAAATATATAAAGTAAAACGGCTACAACAAGCAGTAGTCGTAGTAGAACCTCCCAGAAAATCAAAAACGATCGTCCAATGCACCAGGTGCCAGGAGTTTGGCCACACAAAAAACTACTGTGCTAAACCATTCCGTTGTGTTAAGTGTCCCAGAGAACACGAAACATCGAAATGCACGAAGGATAGAACTGCTCTTCCAATCTGTGCTCTGTGCGGCGAAAATCACCCTGCCAATTATAGAGGCTGCAAAGTCTACAGAGAGACAGCAAATAAAAGAAACTCCCCCTAAAATACTAACAGAACTAGCAGCCCATCACAAGAAATCAGACAAAAAACCTATAGCAGAACCACAGAAAATATATCATATGCAGACATGGCAAAAAACCAAACCCCTCTACACACACAGAAAGACCAAATCAGTACCCAACCAAACCAAACCTCATTATCAATGGAGCAATCATTCCAAAGACTGGAATCAATACTAATCAAGCAAGCGGAACAGATGTCCTCGCTCATCACCTTAATCACAACATTATTGAGCAAGCTCTGTTAAATTCAAAGACACAATCATCCTCGCATTATGGAACGCAAACGGACTGGCCCAACACCGTCAGGAAGTTGAACTATTTATCGTGACGAATGATATTGATGTCCTACTGGTGTCGGAGAGTCACTTTACTGGCCGAACCTTCTTTAACATACCGGGTTACACGGTATATGACACCAAACATCCAGATGGAACGGCCCATGGGGGTACAGCAATAATAATCAAAAATCGTATTAAACATCACGAAATGGAAAAAACCGAAGAAGATTGCCTCCAAGCCACCAGTATCCAAATCAATATCGGAAATGGCCCTATAACAATATCAGTGGCCTATTGCCCACCCCGTCACAATATTTCTTCAGAAAGATTTGACCAATATCTAAGGACACTGGGTCACAGATTCATCTCAGGAGGGGACTATAACGCCAAACATACAAGTTGGGGGTCAAGACTTATTACCCCTAGAGGCAGAACACTGATGAAATGCATAGAGACAAATAATTGCACGCCACTAAGCTCAGGTGAACCCACGTATTGGTCTACTGACTTAAATAAGATTCCAGACCTCCTGGATTTTTTCATATCGAAGGGCATCTCTAGCAATTACGTTAGTGTTCAATCCTGCTTGGATCTGAGTTCTGACCATTCTCCAGTTATTCTCACCCTCAGCACCAAGGTGATTTACAAGAACCTGAATAAGAACTTATGCAACGCTCACACAGACTGGAATTTCTTTGGGGCATATATAGAAGAAAACATAAATCTCCACGTAGCACTGAAAACCCAAGCAGATATCGACGAGGCAACTAAACACCAGACAAGGGTCATCCACGACGCTGCATTCAGAGCTACTCCAGAAAACACAAAACACAGCAACGGCAAAGACATTTTCTATCCCAAGGAAATAAAGTTACTGGTGAGAGAAAAAAGGAGAGCTAGGAAAAAGTGGCAGGAAACCCACTGCCCAAATGACAAAAAAGCCTTTGACACGCTTGGGAAGAAACTCAAGGAATTACTGAGAGAACGGAAAAACGAGACCCTACAAAACCGACTCAGGAACCTGGATCCTACAGAAACTTCCAATTATTCTTTATGGAAGGCCACTTAATACCTGAAACGTCCCCTGCAGCACAACCCTCCCATAAGATCGGTTAACGGATGGGCTAGGAAGGACGACGAAAAAGCCGAAGTGCTTGCTTCCCATCTGAGCGAGCTATTTAAGCCGAATGAGATGGATTCGGAGGACGACGCGGAATTCAGAGCTGAAATAGACAACTTCCTGGTCAGTCCGTTGCCAATGGATCTCCCTATCGCCCACGCTACCCCAGCAGAAATCAACAACATTATCGCCAAGTTAAAAACTAAAAAGGCACCAGGTTATGACTGGATAACCCCCAAAATGCTCAAGGGACTTAAGCGTAAGACAATTGTTTTCATCACCCAACTGGTCAACTGCATACTGAGAACTAGCTTCTACCCGATCCAATAGAAAACAGCGCACACAATTATGATCCAAAAACCGGGAAAGCCTGCAGATCAACCTTCATCCAATCGGCCAATTAGCTTGCTTCCGGTTCTGTCGAAGGTGTTCGAAAGGCTTCTCTTACGGAGAATAAAGAACGAACTTGTTGAGAATGAAATCATCCCTGATCACCAATTTGGGTTCAGGGAGGGACACTCAACAGTTGAACAGATCCATCGGATTACCAATAAAATAAGTGAAGCACTTCAACTTAAACAGTACTGCTCGGGCGTGTTCTTGGACATTCAGCAGGCCTTTGACAGGGTTTGGCACGTGGGATTGCTGTATAAGATAAAACAGCTAATCCCAAAGTACTACATGATACTGAAGGCCTACTTATCTGAACGAGGTTTCTACGTACAGGTCGGTGAGAGCCACTCTCGCTCATGTGGAATGCACGCTGGAGTTCCCCAAGGATCTGTCTTGGGGCCATTCCTCTACTTCTTGTTCACTGCGGATGCGGTCCAGAGCGACAGTGGCATGTTGTCAACCTTTGCAGACGATACGGCATTCCTAACCTGTGACCCAGACCCGCACATCGCAACTGTGAATACCCAAGAATACCTACATCACCTGGAGGAGTGGACGAGTAGATGGAAAGTTCGAGTAAACCAAGGCAAGTCAACCCACGTAACGTTCACTCTGAGAAGAGAAACCTGCCCACCGGTGAGCATCTTCAACCAGCCAATTCCGCAGGCTGATAGCGTGAGGTACCTGGGAATGCACCTTGATCGGAGGCTGACGTGGAGAAAGCACATACACACCAAAAGGGTCCAATTGAATGGAATTATCAGGAATTTGGCCTGGCTCCTGGGCTACCGCTCTCAACTAGGACTAAGCAACAAAGTCCTAATCTATAAATGTATTGTCAAGCCACTTTGGACTTATGGTATCCAGCTTTGGGGAACCGCTAGCAACTCGAATATAGAGATTCTGCAGCGATTCCAGTCAAAGACTCTGCGCACGCTAGCGGGAGCCCCCTGGTACGTGAGCAACCTTACTTTGCATAACGACCTCAAAATGGCAACCGTGAGAGAGGAAATCCGGAGACAGGCCAGAAGGTACATGATCCGGCTAAACAATCATCCCAACCACCTTGCGCTGAATCTCTTAGACTCCTCTCGATATTCCAGTGGATTGAACAGATTCAACCCACTGGAACTTAGCGACAGGTTCGGCACCTAATGGGAGGAGGACCGAGATGTCGGTCACCCTTCAATCATTTATATTTTGTTTTGTTCTTTGTAAGTTCATATATAAAAGTTGCTGAATGTCCTTGTAATTAATATGTGACAGATTGTAACATGATTAAAAAAAAATTAAAAAAAAAAAAAATGATACATTTATGTAGACGCAACTGTCATACCACGTTGATCTACCGGTTCCCGTTCCAGTCTTTGCCTCGCACTTGTTGGGTATAGTCAAAATTTTTGAAATTCCGAAACCAAGTATCAAACGTCTGAAAACAATAAATTTGTCGATGTTTTCTGTAAATTCGGTTTAGTGTGTGTGTGTTTACACCACCGAGTTATTAGGAATTCCGTCGAGGGGGTGCCTGTTCGTCCCTCAAAGTTGATCGGTGGACAATGACGATAAAAACTCAAACGATTATAGTTGTGTTATGAACACAGACGAATGTCGTACGGATGTCTTGTATAAATCAGTCTTATCTCTAGTGACGAGTGATCCCGGAACAGATACCTTTACTGGACTTACGACCGAAGATAAATTAAAGCGCCGAAGGAAACTTTACGCGTTGCTTAAAGACAACGAAACTTGCGTAAAGTGCAAGGATCTCTTGAATAAAGTAGGGAGAGCCCTAGATCAAAATACATCTCTAAAGCTTCTCACAGTAGTAAACCACATCCGTAAGGTGCACTCAAGAAAGCGAAAATCAAATAGTGTTCTGGAAAAGAAAAGTAAGAGACCACAAGCCGTAATGGACACCCTCAGCAATCTTCTACGGAGTCCCAACCTTCCCATCCACATGGCAAATTCAAGGGCACGGACTTCGGACAACACGAGCCTCGCGATGTCGCCGATGAAATACCAGGACAAAATGACTTCCCAAAATAGGAACCAAGAAGAGTTCAAAACCCCACTCAAGACAGCGAAATGGAGAAGCCTGATCGACAATCCCATCCAAATTGAAAAGGCTAATCGTTACAGGCCTTTGACTGATAATGATGCAGAAAACGAATTAGCAGAAGAAACTAAAGAAAAAGTGGCTGCCTCAGCGAGCCAGCAGATACACCGCAAGGCATCTGCCACCCTCCAAAGAAAAAAGGACACGGACAAACCCCCGCCACTAGTTGTGCTAGATAAACTCGCCCGTCACACGGACCTAATTCAAAATATAAAATTAATCGTGAAGAAGAAGTTTACCTTCAAATACGCAAAAAACTCTGTAATTGTATACGTCGAAGACATTACCGATTGAACAAACCTAAAGAGAAATTTCGAGTTGGAAAATCTAGAGTTCCATACAAACGCCACGTCCAAAGAGAGAACTCACACCTTTGTACTTAGAGAATTGCAACGGAAAGTCTCGCACGAGGAGGAGAAGAGAGAGCTCATAGAAGAGAGCGAAATTCCAGTCAAGGAAGTCTATCTCGTGAAGAGTATGTTTCACCCTCTGTACTTGGTGGTGGTGGACAGCTCTTACACCCTCAATAAGCTGCAAAACCAAATAAAGACTGTCTCCAACGCCCGCATTAGTTGGAAAAACAGGCGAAATCAGCGCGACATCACTCAGTGCCGCAGGTGCCAGGTATGGGGACATGTTGCTAGGAACTGTCGACAGAAGTTTTGTTGCTCCAAATGCGCTCAGGAGCACGAAATTACGCAATGCAGCGAGGGAGCCACAATTAAGTGCGCGAACTATGGAGATTCGCACAGGTCATTCGATAAGAACTATCCAGTGTACTAGTTCAAAATCAAAGCACTGTCAAGGGACAAAACCGCAAAGTACAAGGATGCTTCCCTGCCCGCCAAACCGGCATGAACTGGACACCCACCATCCACACAACGTCTAACCACTGACCCTGAAACTGCAAGAGCCGAATCCCGTCGAAAGAGACCAACTACCCCAGGACCATCCAATCTCCGACCCGAGGACTACGAGGTAAACTTCCTCGACAACCTAGGACGAGAAAATAAACAAGATCCTAAACTACTAAAGGTATGCACAGTAGGTATGCAGAACAAATTCACCGCGTTAAAAGATAAATTTGCGTAGCTAAATACGCTGATAAATACGGATGAAATGTTGTTGTCTTTAGACCACTACATATCGATGCTAAAAAACTGCAGTATATCTGAGCAAAAAGGCCGTGTAAGATTAAGGGATCAATTCGACCCCCACGGGCGATCGATTTGAAATTTTTATTAATTGTCCCTATCACTCAAAGGACTTACCACATAAAATTTCAACTTCCTAAGTCTCACCATTCAAAGGCAGGGCGGGGTTGAGGGTGAAAACTTAAAACGCGATATCTCGGGAACAATTCACCGTACAGCGTGGGGCAAAATGGTGCGTTCTTCAGAAAGCACCTTCTTGTTTTCATATACTTGTAGATTTATCGGTTGTCGGTGTTGATGTCAAAGGGCCGAAATCTAAAAAAAAACAAAACTTAGGTGATTTTAGAGGAGTTTGCACTTTGGTACACTAACCATTTTTGCACACTGTATAGAGGGCCTCTCGAAGTATCTACCCGCGTTGAATCAGATTTGTACCAAATTCAGTATTTGGGATATAACGATTCAAAGTATAGGAATATAAATATCAATAACTTTCCAGGTCTACCGGTATGAAATGAGCGCTATTTTGTGAAAATAAAACACCAATTTTAACAAGGAAAGAAAAAAAATATTCAAAATATTGACCATTGCTTTCTACGCATTTTGACCACCTTTCTGGCAATTTATGGATACCACGCCAATAGAAATGTGCCTCTTTGGCATCAAACCCAATTTTCTACTTCTTCGTAGGAATCGAAGTGCTGCTCAGCCAATGCGTGTCCCATCGATGAAAACAAATGGTAGTCCGAAGGAGCCAAATCTGGTGAATACGGCGAATGGGGTAGCAACTCCCAGCCAAGTGTTTTGATGGTATCCTGAACCGGTGTTGCTTTGTGTGCAAGTGCGTTGTCATGGAGCAAAATTACCTTCCCGTGTCTCCTGACCCATTCCGATCGTTTTTCGATCAATGCATTGTTTAAATTAATCAATTGTTGTCGGTAGCGAACAATATTACCGGTTTCACCAGGTTTTAAAAGCTCGTGGTGCACCACACCTTCCTGATTCCACCAATCACACAGCATTGCCTTCTAGCTGAATCGATCAGGTTTTGCAGTCGATGTTGATGGTTGTCTCGAAACAACCCATGATTTTGTCCGTTTAGGATTTTGAAAATAAATCCATTTTTCATCTCCAGTAACAATTCGATGCAAAACTGATTTTCTTTCGTGTCTTTGAAGCAAAATTTCACAGGTGTTTTTTTGGTTCTCCATCTGTCTTTCATTCATTTCATGCGGCACCCATTTTCTACACTTTTGGATCTTTCCCATAGCTTTTAAGCGATCAGAAATTTTTTGTTGTGCAGCATTTAACATTTCTGCCATTTGCTTTTGACTTAAGGTGTCATCTTCATCTAATATTGATTGCAGTTCGGCGTCTTCAAACTTTTTTGGTGGTCTGCCACGTTCTTCCTTTTGCACATCAAAATTGTTATTTCTGAATCGTTGAAACCATCTTTTGCATGTTGCTTCTGATAAAGCATAACCACCATATGCCTCGACAAGCATTCGATGCGACTCTGCAGCACTTTTCTTCAAATGAAAGCAAAACATTAATGCTTTCCGCAAATCATCATTTTGTGGTACAAAATTCGACATTTTTGGCACAACGAAATAATATATTGTTATTTGTTCAAGGACTTGATTCGTACTAAATATGTTTGTCAGTTTGCATACCAGCCAAGCAAACAAAAAAAAAAGGTTTGTTTACAACAAATGCCCTATATCGAGATATTTATATCCTGACGCTCACTTCATATCGGTATACCTGGTTTAAGTCTAAATTCATATAATTCATATAACTAACGCCGCAGAAAACAGCACCAACATCAAATGACGTCAGTAGTGTGTTATTACCGATTTTGGCTCGCTTCCCCCCACCACTTTACTTCCCCCCACCACTTTACCTCCCCCCACCACTTTACTTCCCCCCACCACTTTACCTCCCCCCACCACTTTACTTCCCCCCAACCACTTTACTTCCCCCCACCACTTTACCTCCCCCCACCACTTTACTTCCCCCCACCACTTTACCTCCCCCACCACTTTAATTCCCCCACCTCTTTACTTCTCCATAAACTATTTTTGACATGTCACAGAATAATTAGTAACTCGAAACATCTTGTTCGAAAGCATGAATTGTTGTCCTTCAGTATCTGTTATGATGACACATATGAGCGGAGAAAAGTCACTGAGAAATTTTAGTCAAGAAGAACTTAAATCTTTACCCATAGATTATCTAATACAATATGCAAATTATTTCGAATTGTTGGATATTTGGGGAAAACTTCCAACGGAATATAAGACAAACTTTACCCTTCAAGTGAAGTTACCATGTTTTGTTCATTATAATCGACCAGAATGGAGAACACATGTTGATGGACCCCCAGACTCTCAAGAAAAGTGTTATTTTTGTAATAAAGTATACACACATCATATTATTATTTAACTATGTGTAAAGTGATTTAATAAACACTAGTGAATAATAAAGTGGATATTTATATTTTTAATCATATAACAAGTGTGTGTGTGTGTGTCTTATTCAACGATGAATATTAACATGGTGGTTTACCTGTTCTTCATGAATATATTCTTATAGGGGTTATTAAAATTTTCATTCGAATGTTTGATTCCGATTGTGATTAGGTAATAAAAAGGCAGTATTAAATAATATATGGTTTATTTAAATTTCATCCACCTTTCTCGCTCACTTAAAATAAACTGTTTTCTTAATTTTTTTGTTTCTCCTCTTATAGTTCGAATGATTGGATTGTTGAGAACATATAATTCTGGATTGTATGTTGGGGTTTCTTCTATGTCCCAGCTCTCATCAACTAAAGGGTTGGAAGTTGATTGACCATCCCGCTTCTCATCGTGTGATCGACTTGCCTCTACATCCTGGTTCACATCATTTACTTGGTTCGAAAGAGGTTCTTGAAACATCTCTGATTTGTTGTCCATATCTGTTTCACAAAAATAAAAGTTAAAAATTTTGTTTACAATTTTCTTTTGTTGATTTTTTCTCGAAGTGTTTCTTCTTCATTTATATTCGAATAAAGTTCGATTAACTTTCTTTTTCTTATTTGTTGAAGCTTTATTAGTGTTTCAAGATCCTTTATTTTATCTTTGGTTGCATCCATGGATTGTTCGAGCAAAGTCAAACGTTTTTGATGTTTTTCCCAACGAGATGCTCTCGTGTCCTGCTGTTTTTTTTCATCCATTATAATTTCCTCTGGATTACTTTTTTCAAACACCCATTTTTGAGCTTCAGTGCTTTCATTACAACGTAAAGAATTATTTAAATTGCTTATGGCCTCTTCTATTTCATCCAATATTAGTGGTGATTGTGCAAGGTTTTGAATAGTTTTTGAATCATTAGAAGGATTTGTTGTACCTTCAGATAATATTTTGTGTAGCTCCTCTTCCTCCTCCTCCTCCTTACCATCCAACTCATCTTCCACTAATATTGGTGAATTTGGAATTTGTTTTGCCCCCTGAAGAAGTGTCACAATTGGTTGTTGGTTGGATTTTTTTCCAATCACCACTTGATGATGTATATTAGCTGGACCCTCTTCACATAGTGATTTTAAGAAATAAACGTTTGGTTTGCTACACATGTTATAATAGAAGTATTAAATAAATTTTACACTTACTATGTTTGGTTGATGAAACTAAAATGATGAAGGAGTGCTCGATCCGATCGTATTTATTTCAGCACCGACATATAAAAAATAATAAAAAACTTTATTTTTTAAAAGGAATAATATCTTATACCATCCCAAATAAGGTGTTTAACTAATTTTGGGTTTTTTAATTGCTTTTATGGTAATCACATGGGAACTTTTTGATATTAATTTTCTGTTTTTTGATTCAATAATAACGTAATAATCAAAAACTTTATTTTTTAAAAGGAATAATATCTTATACCATCCCAAATAAGGTGTTTAACCAATTTTGGGTTTTTTAATTGCTTTTATGGTAATCACATGGGAACTTTTTGATATTAATTTTCTGTTTTTTGATTCAATAATAACGTAATAATCAAAAACTTTATTTTTTAAAAGAAATAATATCTTATACCATCCCAAATAAGGTGTTTAACCAATTTTGGGTTTTTTAATTGCTTTTATGGTAATCACATGGGAACTTTTTGATATTAATTTTCTGTTTTATGCATTCAATAATAACGTAATAATAAAAAACTTTATTTTTTAAAAGGAATAATATCTTATACCATCCCAAATAAGGTGTTTAACCAATTTTGGGTTTTTTAATTGCTTTTATGGTAATCACATGGGAACTTTTTGATATTAATTTTCTGTTTTTTGCATTCAATAATAACGTAATAATAAAAAACTTTATCTTTTAAAAGGAATAATATCTTATTGAGATTCCATCACAATGACTTCCTCTATCTAAGTGATTATAGTTAACAAAATATGGTAATATCATTTGACAACATAATACGCTGCACGTATTACAGTATTTCAGTATCGATTAAGATGTGGTCAGCTTATGTTCAAGAAAAACCAGCCTTTAATTTGGTTTCATCAATAGAAAACTTAGCCCAACATTTTAGAGATTTGGAGTTTGATGCAGAACATGAAGCCATATATGGAATGGAAAAATTATATACATATGAAGAATGTAAAGAAATCGGTGAAAAATATCGAAACGCAGTACAAGCCTGTAATATGTTTTTGCATACATCTGATTTAAGAACCTTTTTAACAACGTTAGAAGATTTAGGATTAAAAGATTCTTTAGATGAAGTATTAAAGTTTATACCAAAAGAAACCAGGAAATGAAGGATAAAATGTATAAAGATATTAAAGAATTATTAAATAAATTGGTTTTATTCAAATATTTAAATAGTTTTCATATAAAAAATAAACATTAGATAATGCACAAATACATGTAAATTTAATATGATACAAACATCTAGCTTCTGCATGTTGAATTTTCAATCCTTCTTCGAGTTCTAAAACCGGCTTGAATGAGTACTTTCTAACATAATCAGCTTTTTCCTTCCCCTTTACATACACATGATTTGCTTTTTCTGTTAAACTTCTTATTATCTTGGAAAACTCATGAATGGGGGTATATCCTTGATCCCATGGAAGCCGATGGTGATTCCTCATTAACCAAACCGCTTGTTTATAGCACTCAGGTGATAGGAGAGATATTTTGTGTGGTGGTTTAAAAATATAGTGACATATTTTTTCTCCATCGTAGGCTGCTAGTTCTTTGGGAATAAATTTATTTTCCACTAAAAACCCTTGCACATCAATCACCAATACTTTCATACTTTTAATTCTTCAAACTTTTTAAACATTGTTTTTTTGTTGGTATAGTTTTTAATTTATTGCTTTAATTTTTGTAAATTTTCTATGTAAATAGACAAATTCACTTTGAATTCTGAAAACATTTTGATATGTATTGCGGAATTATCCTCCATTTTATAGCTGTTAGCAAGCATGCCCATTAAAGTTCTTTAACACTTTTTGTTATCTTTACATCTTCGAATATTCAAAACTGTCATCACATTTTTAATTGTTCAAACTTTAGGAAAGTAGATTTCATGATAGAATATTCTCTAATCCAACATTTAAGATTTCATGGATTTTCTAAAAAGGATTCAAGTCTATTTACCAAAATGCTCAAAATGACTTGTAGTATTTTTATAAACAATCTTTCAATTAAACCCAATATTTTTTCTAATACCTAATATACATAGTCATTTGTGGTGGGAATTTAAAGCTGTTTTACAATTTTTGTAAGTGGATTGTAACTAAATATTTTGTCATGAATAATGAGACAATAGGCCGTCGTTTTATCAGACATTTTTTCTGCAGTTTCAAATTCCACTCTCATAGTGACTGGTTCAGTTTGAAGTAAATCTCTTTGATGGGTGCAATTGATATAAACAAGGGGTGCTTTATCTTTGAATTCTGATGGAGTGAAAATCGATTCTTGTGTGTTATTATAGTAAACCTGACGAAATTCAGAAAACATTTCATACAGCGTTGCAAATTTATTGTTTTTAAAATCCAGTTGCAAATCACCATACGGATATCTTTCAGAATTTAAATAGACATTTACATTTCGTAGGTCACAGTGATCAAATTTGCTCATATCCTTTTTAAGATTGTCTCTTTTATCTTTTTGAAATGCAAGTATAACATGGCGAGGAGTTTCAATTTTGGTTGATGTCTTTACCGGCCAATTATGTCTGGTGGTTTCTAATAACTCCGGATATTCAACTAATTCCCAACTTCGAAAAGTTAGTAGGATGTCAATATTTTTGTCAATAATTTTTGTAAGTGCTAATTCCTGTGGAATTGCTACTGTCAAGTGTGGAACTCTCCAACAGAGTTTTGTTATCGTAAGTCTCGGTTTTTCTGTAGATTCTGCTGTTTGCACCAATGCATTGGAATCGTCGTTGGCTCTAACTAGAATTAATTCTTGATGTGAATTTAAAATTATTTTCTTGTAATCTTCAAAGAAACCAGAGTACATCTTGAGAGGAATACATAAAGAAACATTTCCATTAGAGTCTACCATAATGATTTTTTCTTTTTTTTCCGCTGGATACCATCCAGCATTTTGAAGCTTAACGCTTTCATTTAAATTATATGATAAATAACCTTTCATGGTTGATGTTATACCAATATCTCGCACTGAGTCAATTGTCACTCCATTTAAAACATATCTCAACTCTTTGAATAAAAACGCAGCGGCATTATTTATCAAGTATGTATTTGTAAGTGGCGTACCATCCTCTTTAGTAACCTTTAATTCGAGGTAAAGTTCACTTTTGCATGGTAAAGGATATTTCCCGGTTTGTTGTAAAGATATTCTAATTTCATCATTCAACCCCAATTTAGTGGGATTGAATGGTTCAAAAGAGAGCACTTCCCAACTCAAAATTGAATCATCAATAAGAACTTTTTCTTGAACGTTTATATGTTCCATTTTTTAATGTAAATCCCAGGGAAATAAGAAACCGTTTATTCAAAGGTGTTAACCCTCTTGTGTATTTTTTTGTACTATCAGAGTTTTGTTGTTTACCGAGGATATTAAGCGTTCTGCCAAAATCTAGGTTTGGTGTTCTATTATACAAAATTACCATCCCGAGTCCAAGCGTTTAAGATGAAGTCTTAACGTCACGGATTCTTCTTGAAAATTAATCAAATTACCTTCTTGATCAACTAGTTTTACAGTTATTTTATCTATAATATTCACAATTACGGGAAAATAAATGACATTCTGGGGAGTTTCAATTATTTTAAAACCGGGTGGTACACTGGGAAAAAACTGATGTATTACATGAACTGGTGTACCATTTAAAAAAGACCCTTCAGCTATACTGCAATCGATATTTATAGCATTTACCTTAAAAATGTTTGCGGGGCGATCAGACACTGCCAAAGTATTAGCTGGTATAACCTTATACTCGAACCCCAAAAGTTTTGCTATAGTTCCTTCTTCAAATTTAACGTCTGCAGATGAAATAAAATGTGTTCTAAGAGTGTTGTTGTTTGCAGTTAACTCAAGTGTCGTATTTTCTTCAATTTCTTTTTTTAAATATTTAGAAATATCTTCTATTTCATAGCAACCCGGTGGTATTGTAATATACTCTCCACCAATAATAAACAAATTAGATCCTTTCTCAACATTTGGAATTGAGTTGAATGTTTCAAAATTGACTAAACCGATTACGTATTCGAAATTGTCATCAAGATGTATAGGAGGATTAAATTTCGCAGTGAGTGTTGAAGACTTACCATTAAGAACAAAACTATAAGACATGTCTTGTCAATACTGAAATTAGAAGTAAATTTATTGAGTTTTATACACTTCATTATAAAGAAATTCTAGACAGAGCTGACCACAATTTACTTGCTTTTCGGTTTGATATCTCGTATAATTATACTTTATATCGTCCTTGAGACCATCACTAATGAAATACTTCACTAACTCTATTGGCGGTTTTAAGTTTCCATAACTATCGAAATATATAATTCTTTTTCCTTTTTTAGCATAACAGGTCCAATGAGTTCCTTTGTTGGTTGAATCATCCAGGTTCACTATACCATGCTCGTTCTCTTTAATTTTCTTTGGTAATTTATTTCTCATGAAAATACCTCGGAAATGTGGAATTTGCAATTTTTTTATATATTTTAATAACTGAAAATTTGTTAGTGATTTTCGAGGTATTTCACTTAGCAGTTTTTTGAATATGGTTTTAAGTAGAGTCCACATCCTGATTTGTATGGCTTTAGATATAATCCGCTTCCTTTTTTACCAAGTGCTATAGCTTCCATTGTCTCATTGTGTCTTTTCGCTTCTTCTAATTTTTGAGATGCTGCTTTCGCATCATTTACCGCTTTTGCAATACCGGCAGCTCCACCCCCTAATGCACCTAATGCTGATAAACCAGCAAACAGGGGTATCAAAGGTAAAAATCCGCCAGATTTAGGAATAGGAATAACTCTCTTTTTTGGAGGTAAAATTTTTCCACCCCTTTTTGCAAGTGTTAGAGCATACTTGGCGCTAGATTTTAAGTTTTTAAACTTTTGTCCAATAAGTCCCTTTTTTACGTTTAAAATTGTTTTGTTTAGAGTTTTCTTTTTACTACCTCCTTTTAAGCCTCGACCTGTTTTCCTTTTTTTTCGCAATCCCATTCCTAACTTTGTTTTCACATTCATAGCTCCACTAATACCTAAAGCTGCAATTTTTTCACCGATTCCCGAATCACTTGCCTTGAACCGTGCTAGTGCTTTTGATGCTAAGATTTTATCCGCTTCGTGTCTACTTTGTAAATCTTTCCTCTCGTTGTATGCTATGTCGTGCTCTTTACAAGCTTCATCTAAAAGATTTACACCTGTATCACCTCTGGATAATCTTTCTTTCAACTTGGTTCCTGGACCACAGAAGTTGTATCCTGGGACATGCAATTCAACAGGTAATTTGTTTATCAAAGTATTGATAATACCAGTTCCTCTTTTTTTGGGAGTTTTTGTATGAATGATGGGATCATTGTGAAAGTTAATCATTTTATATATAAGGTTATCCAACAACTGGTAGACATTCACTTTTTATGTACTTTAAGTACCTAAAAGATGCGTCTTGAAAAACAGCTACACACGATAAACATTAAAGCTTACGAATTGAGAAAAAATACTTTCAGAAAACATGGTGACTTATTTCAGGGAAGTAGTAAAAGGGGCTTAATTATTGGCCCATCAGGATGCGGAAAAACTAATGTTATAATTTCTTTAATTGAAGATCGCAATGGGCTACGATTTAAAAATTTGTATATTTATTCCAAGTCATTGTATCAACCAAAGTATGAGTATTTGAGGACACTTATGAAACCTCTTAAACAAATTGGTTTCTATGAGTCAGATAGTGCTGAGAATATTGTTGATCCAAGAGAAATTGAACCTAATTCTTTGATTATTTTCGATGATATTGTTTGTTGTGATCAAAAAATTGTTAAGGATTATTTTTGCTTTGGAAGACATAAAAACATTGATTGTTTTTATTTGTGTCAGACATATTCGTCTATACCTAAACAATTAATAAGGGATAATGCTAACCTACTTATCATATTTCAACAAGATATCACAAATTTAAAACATATTTATCAAAACCATATCAATGTCGATATGACATTTAACCAGTTTCAGAAATTATGTTCGCTTTGTTGGAAAGAACCGTATGGATTTTTAGTGGTGGATAAAGATTCAAATTTAAAGTGTGGTAGATACCGAAAGGGATTTGATATATTTATTTACTTATAAAAGTTTTCAAAGTAATGTCACTTCACTATAATATCCTACAACATGGATGATGCACGTTTAAAGAGAGAGCTTGTTAAATCGAGGAATGCAGTGAGAGAAAAATATCAGAGTCTAAAAAATGCAGAATTTGAGACGCAAGCTAGACTAGAGCAAACCTACAAACCACTAACACAACCTTTAAAACAATTAATTTCAGCTGTTCATGGTAAGAGTAAACCACCGGATATCATAACCGAAGGAAAAAAGGAAGAAGAAAAATCTTTTAATATCGAAAATGCAGCATCTGCAACTTCAACCCCAAGAAAAGAAAAAAAAATGAGAACTGGGAAAACCCCACTTTTACCTTTAAAGATACCCTCCTTCTTTGATGAAAGCTTAACATCAACAAGTCAATTTCCTTCTTTTTTACGTTCGGTGGAGATTGGTGAAAGTACACCACTTCAAGAAGAATCTAGCGATGAAGCATTGAATTTATCGGATATTTTAGAACGATCAAAGCTAGCAATACAACCAATAGTTAGTGCTCCTGCTTATAACGAGTGGTTAGAAACCTTCCATGAACTACCAAGAAATTATATTGATAATAATATAAAGGACAAAAAACACAGTTTCGATCATCAATTTGGTATAATTCATGATATTGAATCAGATAAGTTCTTTTTAGGCTTAACCCGAGAACCTCTCGAAATTATTGGTAAAGATGTAAAAGTTGCAGGATTAACATATCCTGGTACAGTTGGATTATATGAACTATTATTTAAAGTAAATCCACTTGGCTATAAAAAAGAGGATTTGGATAATTACATGGATATATTGAAAAGGACTAACGCTTATAGACGGAATTATGATCCCAATGAACAAGTTCAAGGCGCTAAATCATCTAAATATATTACAATAATAGCACCATATTTGCAAGAAAAAGGTATAACGAAAACTAGAAATATACACTCAACAAGTTTTCGTAAACCTTCCCCTCCGCGCAGTAGACTTAGAATGAAAAAGGGTGGAGGATTAATTTTAAAAAATCACAAATCAAAAACGGATTATGTATATTGGGATGATTTGAATGAACTCGTTGACAGGCTTCGTTTACTTATGGCTTCTACGTCAGCAGGTCATACAGGTCATAATAATGAAATAATTTCTATTATAGAAGAACTTAGGGAAGCAGATGTTATTGTATAAAACCACAACCTTTTTCATTTGTATTATATTTTCAAGATGACTGTTGATAAGTTTGGTCGACACATTTCAAATAAAACAATTGGTGATCATTTGGAAAAACATTTTGTTAAAAGTGACAAATCGAAGAACATTGGAGAAAAAATGACTAACGAACTACTGTTGATAAAAAATATGATACCCAATGAAGTTCACAAAGCTGCAGCTTTACTGAAAAAAGAGATAAATGATACTATAAAAAATATGGATGATAGGAATAACGTTTCAAGTCAAGAGCTAAGAGAAAAACTAACCTTATTCACACAAACACTTGCAGAAGTAAAAGATAAGCTGAAGCAAATAGATGACTTTCTGGAGAAAGTCTATAAGTCATTAAATTATAACACTAATTCGATAATACAAAGAGTTTTGCAGATTGAGGCAAACGTTTTAAAACAAACAACTACTAAAAGGAAGCGATAGTGTAGTTTAATTATGTCATTCACTCCAAAGGAAACTGTGGCTCGCGAGCTACATAAACCTACAAGGAAAAATTATAAAAGACGTAGGGTAATCATTAAAGGGTTGCATGACTTATGGCAAGCGGATCTCGTAGAAATGCAACCGTATGCCAAATTAAATAAGGGGTTTCGTTATATCCTGGTAGTTATAAACGCCTTTTCAAAATATGTTTGGGTAATGCCATTAAAAAGTAAAAAAAGTAAAGATGTTACTTTAGCATTTGAAGCAATTTTAAGAAGATCTAATCCCCCGAAAAATTTGCATACAGATCTTGGTACCGAATTCTACAACCGGGATTTTAATAAACTTATGAAAAAATATGAAATTAATCATTACAGTACATTTTCTAATTTAAAAGCAAGCATCGTTGAAAGAGTAAATCGCACGTTGAAGAACATTATGTGGCAACAATTCTCAATTCAAGGAAATTATAAATGGATTGATATTTTAGAAAAAATTGTACAAAAATACAATAACACAATTCATCGAACTACTGGTTACAAACCTAACAGTGTCAATAATAAGAATGCTGAGGAAATTTTATCAAACTCCTACACCCATTTGAAAACGGTGGATCCCAAAAGGTCAAAATTGAAATTGAATGATTTTGTGAGGATTTCCAAACACAGAGAAGCTTTCGATAAAGGTTACACACCGAATTGGTCTAGCGAAATATTCCAAATACAAAAGGTTCAGTTGACCAATCCCACAACATACTTATTGAAAGATTACAAAAATGAAGATGTTCAGGGAGGATTCTATAAAGAAGAATTGCAGAAAGTTAAATATCCTGACGTTTACTTGGTTGAAAAAATTTTAAAACAAAAAGGGGATAAAGTTTATGTTAAATGGCTTGGTTTTAGTAACTCAATCAATTCCTGGATTTTGAAAAAAGATATTCTGTAATAAATTTACTTTTCATTTACTAAAATTTTCTTTTAATTAATCTCCAATAGTTGTAACATTAAATCTTTCATTATAAATTTTCATCCTGTGTGGATTTGAACATATTTGAGCAATTATTTCTTCACACAACCGAATTCTTCTTTGAAAGTGGAGTCTATTAATATGCAAAGTTAGATGGTCATTTTTTCTAGCCTCTCTATAAGCAAAACTCCATGCAACCAGTTTGAAGACTTCGTTCTTGTCATTAAAAGATACTGTTTTTTCCATGGTATTATCAAGTGTGTTATAGTTTTTCTTATTTATTAATAATCAAATATGTATAAACAGTATTTCTATATCATCAAAATACATGCTTTCTAAT
Organism: Euwallacea fornicatus; assembly: GCF_040115645.1. Taxonomy (NCBI): domain Eukaryota; kingdom Metazoa; phylum Arthropoda; class Insecta; order Coleoptera; family Curculionidae; genus Euwallacea; species Euwallacea fornicatus. The sequence continues at coordinate 101,841 of NW_027096049.1, read as the reverse complement.
AAATGGATTTATTTGAAATTTCTCACTACAAAATCAAAAGTTTTACATCAATAATTTTATTTTTCAAGACAACTTTTTACAAATTCATTGCAAGCAATTATTTCAACATCCTCTACAATACAGTTTTTGTGAAATTCTAATAATTCTAACACACAACACACATTATAACTGTTTTTCAATGGAGAAATAATAGTATACATATTTGTAATCAAGTCACCGTTTTTTTGTGATACTCCTTCTAAAAGAGTGTTATAGTACAATGGAAATTCTTGCGATTTCAACGTATCAAACCGATATTTTATTAAATTCACTAAACTTGTTAGAACACTTATAGTATCACCTCCGAGAAAAATTTCATTTCCACCATCTTGAACGATCTTAATTATTCTTGAATCACCAATAAACGTAAAATGTATTTCGTATCCATCCCCCTGCATAGGTAACCATCCTTGGTTGGTAGAATGCACGAAGCTCATCATAATTCCTTGGTTGTTCAAAAAAGAAATCCATTGTTCTTCATTGAAAATAACGTATTGATTATTCTTTGCACCTCCTAGTTTAATAACTGGGTTGTATTCTCTCTCCAAAGACAAACCAACACTAATCCATTTAGATTTTGATTTGTTTATGTAGTAAATTATTTCATTTATAACAATACCGGCGCGGGTTACTTTAAATTCTTCCGTATTCTTGGAGAATTGATTTTTATGAGATTTATACATTTTATTGCTAGATTTAAACTAACGCTTAATTCTGACTATTTGTGGACTTAACGTGATTGTTTAAATAATCAAGAAATTGTGGTTGGGATTATTAGTGGCGTTGGGGGGGGGGGGGGGGGTTAGTAGTGGGGGGATAGTGGATGCAAAATTTAAATCGATTTTTTAAGTAACAATAAAGTATTGTTGAAATGGTAGGAAAAACTATAAGTAGTAAAATACTAAATGCTATATAGGATGATGTATGTGAACAGGTATTTTCAAATTCGTCGCTTTTTATGTTATTATTGTGTTTATTAAAATAAGAATTAGAACATTGAGTAATTACATTCCATGTTGAGACTACTTGAGATCCATTAAGATATACAAACAAGATTTTGAAAAATGTAGGAATGGAGGAATTTAAATTGTATGAAAATACATCAACATTATTTATTCTAGAAAAATTCATAGCTTTATAACAGTGTGGATATGTTTCAATTTTGCTATCATTTAAACAGATATATTGATAATGGGAATTTGTGGGGTTGAATACGTATAATGTACTCCCCAATACAGAGTATAATACTATATTTTTGATCACTTCCATACCGTAAGAAGATTGAGACTAAAATGCTGGTTAATAAAACAAATGTTTACAATAAATATATTTTTATTCATTTTTTACACTAATTACATTTTTTTATTTATATTTACTATGCACTAAATCTCGCAAAGTTATAATAAGATTGTTTACTGATTCATCTTCATTATTGGTTTTGGTTTCTAAAATATCTATATCCTTATGACCCCACGCTAAAGTTCTGAAACTATCTCGAATTATATACCTTTTATCATCTTCAGGTGACAACGCAACCTTATTTTTCAACTGTGTATACATTTCATGCAAAATTGATCGAAATAAATTCATTTTTCTATATTTAATTTCGAATTTTTCAATAACATCTTTATAATCTGTTAAAGTAAGCGAATTTTGAATGACATATTTTTTAACACCTTTTGCTTTTTTTCAGTCAAATTTTCTAAATTAATACAGTAAGCCTTTGCTCCTGTTCCATAAAAACTTTCGATTGCTCTTCCTGCGAACTCATCTTTCATACGACCCAAAACCGATTTGTTTTTAGTGATGTTATGTGGGTTTATTTCACTATAATTTGAAGTATCAAATTTTTCTAAATTTTCTTGCATATCTTCATAAAAATTGTCTGTTGTGATATGAAGCACTAAACTATCGGTGTCGGTGTATAATAAAATTGCTTTGTTACCATATTTCCGTTTTACATATTGGTAATAAAAATTATAAATTACAGTTTTTGATAATTCTAATACACTAAACCCCACATACACCGGTTTGTTGTATAGTACTTTTAACCTTTCTAGTTGTAGAGCAACAAGATTTTCGTTAAAGACTAAAGAATTCTTGAAATTCGGTTTTGCAATTAAAAATTCAGCACCCTGCTTATGTCCAATGTTTTTCCAATGTGTTACTAATCTTATATCAACACGTTTATCAACATTTTCCAAGGATTTACCATAGATAGCATTATTAAACAATTTATAACAATCTTTTTCCAATTTACATTTCGATTTGTTTCTCATTTCAGTATTTAAATCAATGTATGGTTTTAGAAAAGCTTTTTGTTTAAATTTAAGTCCTCTATGAATTTTAATTAACTGTAACCCATTCTCAAGAGCCTGTTTAAGATTTCGATAATGAATGATATATTTTTCTTTATGATTTAAAGTGCAAATTAATTTTTTTTTATTAGAATTAGGTGCACAAATATTTTCAGCTAAAAAGGGTAACTCATTATGTTCTTCATGCAAATTTTTAGGATATTTAATATCTATTTCAAAAACATAACCATATTCGTCATTATCTTTCAGTGATTCAATTTTAAGAGAATCTATTTCTTCAATAGTCATCCAAGAAAAATTATCAATAGGAAGTGGTTGACTCATACTATGTCCATACAAGTTGGTTGCATCTAAATACATTATATATGATGACGGTTTTGTAGAATCAAAATTTTGAAGAAATTTGTTATTAGCTTCTATCTTTCGAACACTGCAGTGACATATACCCCCCCTTATGTTATTTTTAAAAAAATACAACATATCAATATCTGTTAATAATTCTAATTTTACTTTAGTGTATTTTAACATAGCATCCCAACTTAAACCTGGTGATGTATAATAATGAGCAGGATCTAATTTAAATATATTAAATGAAACATTTCGAAAAGCTTCAAAAAAGTCAGTAAGAATGAGGACATCAGATAATAAATATGTTTTAGTATAATCTAATAAATTTTTACATTTAAATAAATTCCAAATATTTCTAGCTCTGTTATAGTCTGCGGGACTTATAGGTTTATCATTAAGTGTATCATAAAAATCATCAATAGCGGGTAGTTGAATTTCATATAATTTTTCCATTGAATTAATATAATTATATGGGAATACACCTTTTTTTCTAATTTCATTAAATTGATTTGGATCTTTAAAATTTTTTTTATTTCAATACATTGCTCTGTTTCTAAACTTTCACCTAAAGATTCAAGCGATGAAGCAACAAATCGAAAAGAATCTAGAAATCTAAGTTTAATGAAAATATTTTTAATTCTATTGTCCATTGTAGCTACTTTATCTACTAAAATTGATTTAGAAAATGAAATATATGTTTCTTTTGTTTGTGGAAGAATATCTATTATATCTCCTTCACAACAAAGCTGTTTAATAAATAGATGGGAATCATAATTTAGATTGTGAAAAAAAACTGGAATAAAGTTTGGTATTTTGTAATGTAAATTACATAGATTGTGAGCCTTTCCACGGTAGTATCCGGTAATATGGTCATGATCTTTAACCACATCATCTTCGGGTTTAAATTTTTCATCACAAATACTGCAAATAACAGAATTTTCAAAATTATTTTTTTCTTCGTCTGTTAATGGAAGCATTTTAACATCATGCTTCAGATGAGTATTGTAAATTTTGTGAATGTGTTCTTCAATTCGTTTGCAAAATACTTCAGCTGCATCCACACCAAAATAATAATCTAATAGTGACAGTGAATTATCGAATGAGCATTTAATGAAATAAGCAAAGGCGTACGGTTCGTGTTTAAAAGTATTTTTAGTATAAGACTCATCACAACTTTTGGGTACTTCAAACTCTAAAGGTTTTAAAAAACATTCATGTTTAGGCCAGGGGCTTCCTGAGTTCCTGCCTAACAGTAGTGACTGCCTCACTAGGCACCCACAGGGGAATCGAAATACGCTGGTGAGGTTTCTTAGTTGATTCGAAGGACCAGACGGGCTACCGTCATAAAGTAATGGGGTTCCAAAGATTCGAGAAATGATATACTCGGTTACACAAGTTACCTTGAATTTAATGACAGACTAGTTGAATTACGAATTACAGGGTGAGTTGTGACTAACTTATTAACAATATTGCCCGTGTGTGGGGTTTTATGGCAACGAGAGCTAGAGAGGTTTGTTGTTTTCGCGACGGGATGAAAAACGGTTCTGGTTTTTGCTCCAAGAGAAGTTCGTGCCCCTTCCCGCAGAGGACGCAGGTTCCCGAGTTTGGGTTCCCACGATTTCATGAGAAAGTCGCCACCTTGATGCTTTCACACCATTACCTTATCGCTAACACCCTCTGGTTCATGTCCACTTGCGCGTGTGTTGCCACATTTCATCCTAATTTACTGCTGCCCTTAATGTGTTTGGGCGATTTGCACTTCATAAATCAGGGTGAATGTGCACCAGATGAGAGGTGATTAGCGCGGTACCCATGGTTTGGCACCCAGTGGTATGTCAAGCTTTTGTTTCTGGTTTCTCTCTTTACCAGATTTATTACCCAGATGTTAGGGCAATACGTGAGAGCGATTTTTATGTTGGAGTTTTTCCAACATACTGCCCCCCGGCGTTGGAGCTTTCGGCGAAAACGGGATCAAAAATTTAGGTATAAGGAGAGCGGCTTCTTGCCATACGTGCTTTTCATGAAGGGAGGTTTTGAGGAGAGGTGGCGAAGTCATCATGGTGGGAGACGAGGCCTATTGATCGCAAGGAACCCCCTCTGGGAACGAGAGTTCAGGTAGGGGAGAGATTTTCGTTATCGGCCTAGTGAGCTCATTTTTTTGAGTTCTAAGCCTGACCACTCGAACGACTCCGTCGGATCCCGGCATGACTTGAATGACCCTGGCTAGAGGCCAATGCAAAGGGGGGGCGTCATCTTCCCTGATGAGCACGAGGTCACCTACTTGGACGTTTTTGGCAGTTTTAGCCCATTTTGGGCGATTCTGGAGTCGATTTAAGTAATCAACTGACCAGCGCTTCCAGAAGACCTGTTGAATTTGGACATACCTCTGCCAAAGGGAAAGCCTATGCTCGTTGATATGAGTTACGTCCTTTTCTGGGTAGGAAGTGGGATTTGTGCCAATTAAGAAGTGGCCAGGGGTTAGAGCTGCAAGGTCGGAAGGGTTGTTTGAGAGAGCACAAAGTGGCCTGGAGTTTAAAATCGCTTCTATTTGACACAGCACTGTGGAAAATTCTTCGAAAGTGAATTGTGCCCTGCCAGCGATTCGCTTTAAATGATACTTGGCGCTTTTGATGGCCGATTCCCACAACCCTCCCCAATGAGGAGACCGCGGAGGGATGAACTTCCATTGAATCTCGTGTTGAGATACAGCGGTTTGAATAACATCTTGGAGTTTGTTTTTTGTGAACGCTTGGTACAACTCTTTCAACTCGTTACGAGATCCTGCAAAGTTAGTGCCATTGTCACTAAAAATGACCGAGGGGTTTCCTCGACGTGAGATAAATCGCTTTAAAGTCATGAGGAAGTCTTCAGTGGAGAGACTTGAAACTAGCTCAATGTGTATTGCTTTAGTGGCCATACATACGAAGACTGCGATGTATGCCTTTGTTGTTGGAGCTTTGCGCAATTTTGAGGTTTTCAAGAAAAATGGCCCACCAAAGTCTACACCTACATTTTGAAAGGGCCTTGAGATGTTAACGCGTTCTTTAGGCAGATTCGCCATGATTTGTTCACACGTTCGAGCATTGAACCTGTGACAAACGATGCACCTCCTAATGATGCGTTTTACTTCGCGCAACCCATTTAGCGGCCAAAACCGGGTTCTTACATTGCTCAATACACTTTGAGCACCCGCATGCCCTAGACGAATATGCTCGTGAGTGAGCATCAAGGCGACTACGGGATCACGAGAAGGGAGGAGAATGGGATGCTGCTGGTCAAATGGTATGTCGGCATTTGCTAATCTACCGCCCACTCTTATAAACCCGCGCGAATCAATATAAGGTGCCAGAGGAAGCAAATTCTTATTTGACAGCGGTTTCTTCGATGAGATTTCGAAAAGTTCTTTCCGAAATCTCCTCTTTTGGACGTCTTTGATGATGAGATCTTGAGCAGCTTTGATCTCATCAACTGAGAGAGCGCCTGCCAACCTTTTTGACCTGACCTGACGTGAATTACTGATGAAGCGCAGAGCATATGCTACAGATCGCTTTAAACGAGAGAATGAAGAGAATTTTAAGAAAATGTCGTGCCAAAATTGAGAGGGTTCATGTAGGTCGCGGGTGATCAAGAAGGCTGTTTTCCTTTCTTCGGGAAGAGTTGACAGTGAAGGCGATGAATCGAGACTGTCTAGACACAACTCGGTTTTGTTCAAAAATTTAGGGCCATGGAACCAGAAATCGGACTGGATGATGGTTTCTGGGAACAGACCTCGGGAGAGCAAGTCAGCTGGATTTTCAGCTGACTTCACGTGCCGCCATATTGCATGATTCGATTTGTCTTGTATCTGGGCCACCCGGTTCGAGACAAAAACTGTCCACCTGCTGGCGTGAGTCCTGCACCAACCAAGAGCTATTTCCGAATCTGACCACAAATTGACAGTTTCAAATGATATTTTTCCTTCGAATATTTTCTTGAGATTTTGAGCGAGCTTCGCCAATAAGAGCATGGCACAGAGTTCCAATCTGGGAAGTGATACAGTCTTCATGGGAGCTACCTTGGATTTTGCTGACACGAGATTGCAGGATACGCTGTTATCAATGTATTCCCGACGGACATACACGCAAGCACCATAAGCAGCCAAACTTGCGTCAGCAAACCCATGAAGTTCGGTTTTGCGAGCAAGTTTTCTCAAGAAAATACAGCGAGGAATTTTTAATTGTTTTGCACGCGACAAACATCTGGTAAAGTCTGCCCACTGAGTTAGAGCATGCTTATCAGAGATTTCTGTATCCCAATCCATTTTCTTGGACCACAGCATTTGCATTAAGATTTTTCCCTTGACGATCACGGGATTGACGAGGCCGAGTGGATCGAAGCATTGCGCAATGCTCGAGAGGATTTTTCTTTTGGTAATTATAGTCTCAACCGGTTTCTGAGGGGAGGTGAAGCAAAATGTATCGTCAGTTGACAACCAGTTGAGACCTAGGACCTTAGTGGGTGACTCATCTAGATTTAAGTCAATCGTGGAGTTTTCGCGTGACGAACTTAACGGATGTATTTTGCTAATGACTGACGGTGAATTAGATAGCCATTTATGCAGCCGGAACCCCGATTGGTTCAAACATGAGTTTAGTTGTGCATAAAGAGAGAAGAGTTCGGTTTCGCTTTCCCCTCCGCTGAGAATGTCGTCGACATAGCATTGATTTTGAATGCTGTCTGCGGCAGCAGGGTAGACCTTTCTGTTATTTTCACCTATTTGAGTCAGCACTCGAGTTGCCACATATGGAGCAAAGTTGGTACCATAGGTGACAGTAGACAGCTCAATGCATTGAAGAGGATCATTGGGGTCACTCCGCCATAAAATATTTTGTAAGAAACATTGCTGGGGATTGACCCTAATCTGCCTGTACATTTTTTCAATGTCGCAGACCAGCACGAAGTTGAATGAGCGAAACCGACATAAAATGTCATAGAGATCGGGTTGCACCTGGAACCCTTTGTGACATATGTCATTGAGTGAATAACGAGTTGAACTTTTCGCAGAAGCGTCAAATACCACCCGAAGCTTGGTGGATGTACTAGCTTCACGTGTTACGCACAAGTGAGGGATAAAATATTTGCGGTCACCTCTTTCGTTCGTCTTTGTTAGCGGAACATATCGGGCGTGACCAAGCGAAACATATTCCTCGAGGAATTTTTTGTATTCTGAGAAGAGTTCGGGTTTTGACTGGAATCGCCTTTCGAGAGATAAAAACCTATTCCGAGCCATGGAGAATGAGTCCCCTAACTTTTGGTGTTCCTTGGAAGATTTGAGGGGGATGTCTATTTGAAAGGAACCATTTTCCAGCACCTTTGTGGTTGACGTGAAAATCTCTTCTGAAAGAGCGTTTTCCACCGAGAGAGGGGGATTGGATGGGATTTCTTCCATGTTCCAAAACCTTGTCAAAAGAGAGTCGAGAGTCTCCTCTTGAACCTGGGTCTCAGCACGGCCATTGAAGGCGCAGTGCGAGTTGAGTGAGTATGTATCCACAGAAGATGTCAAACAGCGAGCAGGAACGGCACCTGCAACTATCCACCCTAATTGCGTGTTCACGAAAGCGGGTTTGTTTCGTGATTGGGGTTTTATAAATTCTTGGGACATAAGAGTGAAATAGACATCCGCTCCTATCAACAAATCTATTTCAGAGGGGAGGAAGAACTCTGGGTCAGCTAATTGTTCGAAGACGTCACGAGGGATGTTGAGTTTTTCAGGGTCGATTTGGATTTGGGGGAGCGGCGAAGTTATTGCCTGCAAAATCGAGCACGTGACGCTTGCTTGAGATCCTCGATTGACCCTCGAGTGGATAGTGATATGTACCGAGGCGTGAGAAATGGTAGCATGTTGAGAGATGCCCGTGATATTGAGCTTTTTGGCTTGGGGTTTGAGACCGAGTGCGGCAACGAGTCGTTGCGTTATAAAAGAGTGTTGCGACCCGGTATCGAGAAGAGCTCTCGCAACTATGGGAACCCCCCGAGTAGTGTATACGTTCACCATGGCGGTGCTAAGCAAAATAAAGGGGTTGTGTGATTTTCCCTTTGAGAGAGTTGAGACTGTCTGCTCCATCATTGCCTCGGGGTTATTAGTGCTACCATTCGGCGCACCGCGATCGCTTTCACCATTGTGGAAAGAGGATTGAGTGGAATGCCTGAGATCTTGCGTTGTCTCAGGTCTGTGTTCCCTTCTACCAGTGCGTGCCGAGCCCTGGGTACTTTGAGTATTTCTTTGCCGTAGTAGATCACCGTGGATCAGAGAATGGTGTTTTCGATTACATTCTGAACAGCGTTTGGTGGACGCGCAGTTGGCAACTAGATGTTTGCTGCCGAGACAGTTGTTGCACAACCTCTTGGAGTTTACGAGAGAGCGTCTATCCGCGTTCGACAGAGCTATGAACCTTTTGCATGAGTAAATTCTGTGCCCCGCTTCATCGCAGCATGCACACGGAGGAGGTGATCTCAGTAGGGGTGAGGAACTGGCGATTCGTTCTTTGATACCATTTGCGTGCAGAGTTATGCCGGATTTCGTTCCCGGCTGAGGTTCGGAACTTGATAGATTCTGGAGGATTGTACACCTCCTCTCAAGAAACTCGAACAGGTCATTGACTGTGGGAAGTTTAGTCAAATCTCTTTCCTGCTCAAATGCGCGACGGGTACCGAAATCCAGCTTCTGCTGCAAATGGTAAACGAGAATCAGATTTTCTCGCTGCTCTGTCGTAATTTTCAAGTTCTTGAATGATTCCAATGTTCCCTTAAAATGGGTTACCAACTTCCTAAGCTCTCGTGCCGTACATTTTTTTAATATAGGCGTAGAAAACAAAGCATACAAATACGAATTAGCTATTTGAGTGGGATTTTCATAGCGCTGCTTGAGAATTGCATAAGCGTTTTCAAAATTATCATTTGTAACCTCTAGAGAATCAATCAGTTTCAGAGGCTCATCCCTTACGAATGATTTCAAGTAAAAGAGTTTTTGCACGTTTGTGAGTGAAGTGTTGTTGACTACAAGCGCTTGAAATAAATCTGAGAAGGATGTCCACTCAGTAGAGTCCCCTTTAAAGATGGGGATAGAGATTTCTGGTAATCGAATACCGGTGTACTGGTTTGTACTGTGCGGAGCTGGCGCTCCCGTCCGCGAGTTGGACAGTGAACATCGGGCTGACTGACTTTCCGAAGTTCGCTCGATGCACGTCTCAATTTGCGCTAGAATGTGAAGATATTTGTCTTCCCACTCAAATCTATCTTCCATGTCGACAATAGCATCATCTTCAACCGTAAGATTCTCAATTGCGTCCTGAACTGTTACGTATCGCTCAAACGCGTCTTTTATTCTGTCCCTACGGACTTTGAAGGGAGCAACATCGCTTTCAGAATTTTTATGTTCTTCTACCCAATTGAGAATTCGGGTTATCGAAGACTTAGCAGTTGTACGCTGCCTTATTAGAGTTGCGTAAGACATAGTTGTTAAATATAAATAAAGTACACAAGGAGTTCTTAAATAAACTGGGCTCACCAGGCAGGTTCTACTTATACTGATGTCCCTGGGATGATGGCGACGTCTTCTTCTACGCTGTACACGGCTTCACTTGAGGGGCACTGTCCTTGAACGCACTAATACACAGAGCACTGCACTAGCACAAATACTTGGACGGCGTGGATATACTTAGAGTTTCACTAATGAGGGGTATTGGATGCGTTAACAGCACAAGCTCGGTTGAGCACTTGAGGTTTGAACCTTGGATTTCTGAGATATCCGGCTCGAAGGACCAAATGTTTAGGCCAGGGGCTTCCTGAGTTCCTGCCTAACAGTAGTGACTGCCTCACTAGGCACCCACAGGGGAATCGAAATACGCTGGTGAGGTTTCTTAGTTGATTCGAAGGACCAGACGGGCTACCGTCATAAAGTAATGGGGTTCCAAAGATTCGAGAAATGATATACTCGGTTACACAAGTTACCTTGAATTTAATGACAGACTAGTTGAATTACGAATTACAGGGTGAGTTGTGACTAACTTATTAACAATATTGCCCGTGTGTGGGGTTTTATGGCAACGAGAGCTAGAGAGGTTTGTTGTTTTCGCGACGGGATGAAAAACGGTTCTGGTTTTTGCTCCAAGAGAAGTTCGTGCCCCTTCCCGCAGAGGACGCAGGTTCCCGAGTTTGGGTTCCCACGATTTCATGAGAAAGTCGCCACCTTGATGCTTTCACACCATTACCTTATCGCTAACACCCTCTGGTTCATGTCCACTTGCGCGTGTGTTGCCACATTTCATCCTAATTTACTGCTGCCCTTAATGTGTTTGGGCGATTTGCACTTCATAAATCAGGGTGAATGTGCACCAGATGAGAGGTGATTAGCGCGGTACCCATGGTTTGGCACCCAGTGGTATGTCAAGCTTTTGTTTCTGGTTTCTCTCTTTACCAGATTTATTACCCAGATGTTAGGGCAATACGTGAGAGCGATTTTTATGTTGGAGTTTTTCCAACAATTCAAAGTCTGCATATATTACAAAAGGAACTTTTATCTGGCGTTGAAAATTTTCAAATTGAAGAATATTTTCAGGAATATTTTGACCATATTTATTTATTTTAATTTTCGTTGTAGGAATTTTTGTTGTCACATGATTACAATCATTTTTTTGATGTACATCTAATTGGTATTCCGAATTAAAATATATTAAACAACCATCACAAAAATATTTTTTATGTCCTACTTTATTAATTTGAAAAGATACTAACCTAGACATATCCTTTATCCAACAATAATGATAATTCTTACCTTGATTCAATAATAACAAATTTACATGTGTGGGAAATTTTTGAGAGGAATAATGAAGCGGTCCAACTATCTCGTGTTTGCGTCCACAATCAACACTCTCTAAACCATAAACATTCACAGAAATGTTATTTTGCAATTCAAATAATTTGATGTCTTTTAACTTTACTGGAAACGATATTCCTGCAAAGTTAAGAATATTAAAAAAATTTGGATATGAAGTTGTTCTGTCAGCGTTCGCTTTGACAGGAAACAATGCGCTTATAATACTCCATCCAAAACAGTGTTGATCCTTATTCTTCACATTAATGATGGCGTGTTTGTTAACGATCTGTTTCGGTAAAGGAATATATGAGGAAGCTCGAATTGGATTATATTTGTTAATGTTAACTTCTAAATGCATTATTTTCTCCAAGGCCCATCCTGATCCATTTTCAGCAAACACTGACACTTTTTCCTTGATTTCACTCAAAAAGTCACCAAAGATCGTTTCCATATCCGATGATAAAGAAACAATCTTATTCTTTGTATTAAAAGATTTAAGTTCTACAATCTCCTTTGAGTGTAAAAGGTATCGTCCAAACAATTCAACATTCACCTTTACCAATTTATGTTTCTTAAGTTGTTGTAAAATCAATTCTATAAAAGATTTCTTCACATCACCAAAAAAATCTCCAATATCCACATGTTTCTTTTCCGAAAGCAACATAAAAGAAATAATACGATTTTTAAATGCTGAAGTTATGACTTTCACAGTTCTGTTATCGTTTGTTTCACACACTATATTTTTATGTAGATTTGAACGTAAATGAGCACTAAGTCTTTTTTTCTTGTACCAGTTATTACACTCTTTGCAATGGGATAGTAGCAGGTTTGGTATTTTGGCTTTCTTGATAGCACTACTGGAAAAATCTACTTTTCTTTTCTCTGCTTTATTCACTACACTAGAACAAGACGATCGAAAACGACATGATTGCTTCATGTGTCGTTCCATGTTACACTTTTGTGTAAAACTTTTATTACATCCATTGCACAGATGCATTATATTACTTTTTGAGTTAAAATATTGAAATGTTACTAAAACTTTACTTATATTTATTGCAAATCCTCTTAAAAGATTAAAATATATACAAAAAGTTAGAATGGTTGTGGAGGGAAGTAAAGTAGTTGGGGGGAAGTAAAGTGGTGGGGGGAAGTAAAGTGGTGGGGGGAAGTAAAGTGGTGGGGGGAGGTAAAGTGGTGGGGGAAGTAAAGTGGTGGGGGGAGGTAAAGTGGTGGGGGGAAGTAAAGTGGTGGGGGGAGGTAAAGTGGTGGGGGGAAGTAAAGTGGTGGGGGGAGGTAAAGTGGTGGGGGGAAGCGAGCCAAAATCGGTAATAACACACTACTGATGATGTGTTGTGACATCTTAAAGGCCTCGTACGGCTGATTAATTTGACACTTTGTTTAAGGAACTTGGTCCTCATTTTCCGTAGTTATCGAGTTTCAGAGTTTAAAAAGTCACAAAAGTTGTGTGTTCGAGTACACAAAGTACTATTTTTCTAGTAAATTCAACTAGATGCAGTTATGATGTGTTGTGAATCTTAAAGGCCTCGTAGAGCTGATTAATTTGACACTTTTTTTAACGAGTTTGGTCCTCATTTTCCGTAGTTATCGAGTTTCAGAGTTTGAAAAGTCACAAAAGTTGTGAGTTCGAGTACACAAAGTACTATTTTTCTAGGAAATTCAACAAGATGCAAAGATGATGTGTTGTGAATCTTAAAGGCCTCGTAGAGCTGATTAATTTGACACTTTGTTTAAGGAATTTGGTCCTCATTTTCCGTAGTTATCGAGTTTCAGATTTTGAAAAGTCACAAAAGTTGTGTGTTCGAGTACACAAAGTACTATTTTTCTAGGAAATTCAACAAGATGCAAAGATGATGTGTTGTGACATCTTAAAGGCCTCGTAGGGCTGATTAATTTGACACTTTGTTTAAGGAATTTGGTGCTCATTTTCCGAAGTTATCGAGTTTCAGAGTTTGAAAAGTAACAAAAGTTGTGTGTTCGAGTACACAAAGTACTATTTTTCTAGTAAATTCAACAAGATGCAGTTATGACGTGTTGTGAATCTTAAAGGCCTCGTAGAGCTGATTAATTTGACACTTTGTTTTAGGAATTTGGTCCTCATTTTCCGTAGTTATCGAGTTTCAGATTTTGAAAAGTCACAAAAGTTGTGTGTTCGAGTACACAAAGTACTATTTTTCTAGTAAATTCAACAAGATGCAGTTATGATGTGTTGTGAATCTTAAAGGCCTCGTAGAGCTGATTAATTTGACACTTTTTTTAACGAGTTTGGTCCTCATTTTCCGTAGTTATCGAGTTTCAGAGTTTGAAAAGTAACAAAAGTTGTGAGTTCGAGTACACAAAGTACTATTTTTCTAGGAAATTCAACAAGATGCAAAGATGATGTGTTGTGAATCTTAAAGGCCTCGTAGAGCTGATTAATTTGACACTTTGTTTAAGGAATTTGGTCCTCATTTTCCGTAGTTATCAAGTTTCAGATTTTGAAAAGTCACAAAAGTTGTGTGTTCGAGTACACAAAGTACTATTTTGCTAGGAAATTCAACAAGATGCAAAGATGATGTGTTGTGAATCTTAAAGGCCTCGTAGAGCTGATTAATTTGACACTTTGTTTAAGGAATTTGGTCCTCATTTTCCGTAGTTATCGAGTTTCAGATTTTGAAAAGTCACAAAAGTTGTGTGTTCGAGTACACAAAGTACTATTTTTCTAGTAAATTCAACAAGATGCAGTTATGATGTGTTGTGAATCTTAAAGGCCTCGTAGAGCTGATTAATTTGACACTTTGTTTAAGGAATTTGGTCCTCATTTTCCGAAGTTATCGAGTTTCAGATTTCGAAAAGTCACAAAAGTTGTGTGTTCGAGTACACAAAGTACAATTTTTCTAGGAAATTCAACAAGATGCAAAGATGATATGTTGTGAATCTTAAAGGCCTCGTAGAGCTGATTAATTTGACACTTTGTTTAAGGAATTTGGTCCTCATTTTCCGTAGTTATCGAGTTTCAGATTTTGAAAAGTCACAAAAGTTGTGTGTTCGAGTACACAAAGTACTATTTTTCTAGTAAATTCAACTAGATGCAGTGATGATGTGTTGTGACATCTTAAAGGCCTCGTAGAGCTGATTAATTTGACACATCGTTTAAGGAATTTGGTCCTCATTTTCCGTAGTTATCGAGTTTCAGAATTTGAAAAGTCACAAAAGTTGTGTGTTCGAGTACACAAAGTACGATTTTTCTAGGAACTTCAACTAGATGTAGTGATGATGTGTTGTGAATCTTAAAGGCCTCGTAGAGCTGATTAATTTGACACTTTGTTTAAGGAATTTGGTCCTCATTTTCCGAAGTTATCGAGTTTCAGATTTCGAAAAGTCACAAAAGTTCTGTGTTCGAGTACACAAAGTACCATTTTTCTAGTAAATTCAACTAGATGCAGTGATGATGTGTTGTGACATCTTAAAGGCCTCGTAGAGCTGATTAATTTGACACATCGTTTAAGGAATTTGGTCCTCATTTTCCGTAGTTATCGAGTTTCAGAATTTGAAAAGTCACAAAAGTTGTGTGTTCGAGTACACAAAGTACGATTTTTCTAGGAACTTCAACTAGATGCAGTGATGATGTGTTGTGACATCTTAAAGGCCTCGTAGGGCTGATTAATTTGACACTTTGCTTAAGGAATTTGGTCCTCATTTTCCGTAGTTATCGAGTTTCAGAGTTTGAAAAGTCACAAAAGTTGTGAGTTCGAGTACACAAAGTACTATTTTTCTAGGAAATTCAACAAGATGCAAAGATGATGAGTTGTGAATCTTAAAGGCCTCGTAGAGCTGATTAATTTGACACTTTGTTTAAGGAATTTGGTCCTCATTTTCCGTAGTTATCGAGTTTCAGAGTTTGAAAAGTCACAAAAGTTGTGTGATCGAGTACACAAAGTACTATTTTTCTAGGAAATTCAACAAGATGCAAAGATGATGAGTTGTGAATCTTAAAGGCCTCGTAGAGCTGATTAATTTGACACTTTGTTTAAGGAATTTGGTCCTCATTTTCCGTAGTTATCGAGTTTCAGCGTTTGAAAAGTCACAAAAGTTGTGAGTTCGAGTACACAAAGTACTATTTTTCTAGGAAATTCAATTAGATGCAGTGATGATGTGTTGTGACATCTTAAGGGCCTCGTAGAGCTGATTAATTTGACACTTTTTTTAACGAGTTTGGTCCTCATTTTCCGTAGTTATCGTGTTTCAGAGTTTAAAAAGTCACAAAAGTTGTGTGTTCGAGTACACAAAGTACTATTTTTCTAGGAACTTCAACTAGATGCAGTGATGATGTGTTGTGACATCTTAAAGGCCTCGTAGGGCTGATTAATTTGACACTTTGCTTAAGGAATTTGGTCCTCATTTTCCGTAGTTATCGAGTTTCAGAGTTTGAAAAGTGACAAAAGTTGTGAGTTCGAGTACACAAAGTACTATTTTTCTAGTAAATTCAACTAGATGCAGTTATGATGTGTTGTGAATCTTAAAGGCCTCGTAGAGCTGATTAATTTGACACTTTGTTTAAGGAATTTGGTCCTCATTTTCCGTAGTTATCGAGTTTCAGAGTTTGAAAAGTCACAAAAGTTGTGTGATCGAGTACACAAAGTACTATTTTTCTAGGAAATTCAACAAGATGCAAAGATGATGAGTTGTGAATCTTAAAGGCCTCGTAGAGCTGATTAATTTGACACTTTGTTTAAGGAATTTGGTCCTCATTTTCCGTAGTTATCGAGTTTCAGCGTTTGAAAAGTCACAAAAGTTGTGAGTTCGAGTACACAAAGTACTATTTTTCTAGGAAATTCAATTAGATGCAGTGATGATGTGTTGTGACATCTTAAGGGCCTCGTAGAGCTGATTAATTTGACACTTTTTTTAACGAGTTTGGTCCTCATTTTCCGTAGTTATCGTGTTTCAGAGTTTAAAAAGTCACAAAAGTTGTGTGTTCGAGTACACAAAGTACTATTTTTCTAGGAACTTCAACTAGATGCAGTGATGATGTGTTGTGACATCTTAAAGGCCTCGTAGGGCTGATTAATTTGACACTTTGCTTAAGGAATTTGGTCCTCATTTTCCGTAGTTATCGAGTTTCAGAGTTTAAAAAGTCACAAAAGTTGTGTGTTCGAGTACACAAAGTACTATTTTTCTAGTAAATTCAACTAGATGCAGTTATGATGTGTTGTGAATCTTAAAGGCCTCGTAGAGCTGATTAATTTGACACTTTGTTTAAGGAATTTGGTCCTCATTTTCCGTAATTATCGAGTTTCAGAGTTTGAAAAGTCACAAAAGTTGTGAGTTCGAGTACACAAAGTACTATTTTTCTAGGAAATTCAACAAGATGCAAAGATGATGTGTTGTGAATCTTAAAGGCCTCGTAGAGCTGATTAATTTGACACTTTGTTTAAGGAATTTGGTCCTCATTTTCCGTAGTTATCGAGTTTCAGAGTTTGAAAAGTCACAAAAGTTGTGAGTTCGAGTACACAAAGTACTATTTTTCTAGGAAATTCAACAAGATGCAAAGATGATGAGTTGTGAATCTTAAAGGCCTCGTAGAGCTGATTAATTTGACACTTTGTTTAAGGAATTTGGTCCTCATTTTCCGTAATTATCGAGTTTCAGAGTTTGAAAAGTCACAAAAGTTGTGAGTTCGAGTACACAAAGTACTATTTTTCTAGGAAATTCAACAAGATGCAAAGATGATATGTTGTGAATCTTAAAGGCCTCGTAGAGCTGATTAATTTGACACTTTTTTTAACGAGTTTGGTCCTCATTTTCCGTAGTTATCGAGTTTCAGAGTTTGAAAAGTGACAAAAGTTGTGTGTTCGAGTACACAAAGTACAATTTTTCTAGGAAATTCAACAAGATGCAAAGATGATATGTTGTGAATCTTAAAGGCCTCGTAGAGCTGATTAATTTGACACTTTTTTTAACGAGTTTGGTCCTCATTTTCCGTAGTTATCGAGTTTCAGAGTTTGAAAAGTCACAAAAGTTGTGAGTTCGAGTACACAAAGTACTATTTTTCTAGGAAATTCAACAAGATGCAAAGATGATGTGTTGTGAATCTTAAAGGCCTCGTAGAGCTGATTAATTTGACACTTTTTTTAACGAGTTTGGTCCTCATTTTCCGTAGTTATCGAGTTTCAGAGTTTGAAAAGTGACAAAAGTTGTGTGTTCGAGTACACAAAGTACAATTTTTCTAGGAAATTCAACAAGATGCAAAGATGATGTGTTGTGAATCTTAAAGGCCTCGTAGAGCTGATTAATTTGACACTTTGTTTAAGGAATTTGGTCCTCATTTTCCGTAGTTATCGAGTTTCAGATTTTGAAAAGTCACAAAAGTTATGTGTTCGAGTACACAAAGTACAATTTTTCTAGGAAATTCAATTAGATGCAGTGATGATGTGTTGTGACATCTTAAGGGCCTCGTAGGGCTGATTAATTTGACACTTTGTTTAAGGAATTTGGTCCTCATTTTCCGTAGTTATCAAGTTTCAGATTTTGAAAAGTCACAAAAGTTGTGTGTTCGAGTACACAAAGTACCATTTTTCTAGTAAATTCAACTAGATGCAGTGATGATGTGTTGTGACATCTTAAAGGCCTCGTAGGGCTGATTAATTTGACACTTTGTTTAAGGAATTTGGTCCTCATTTTCCGAAGTTATCGAGTTTCAGATTTCGAAAAGTCACAAAAGTTCTGTGTTCGAGTACACAAAGTACCATTTTTCTAGTAAATTCAACTAGATGCAGTGATGATGTGTTGTGACATCTTAAAGGCCTCGTAGGGCTGATTAATTTGACACTTTGTTTAAGGAGTTTGGTCCTCATTTTCCGTAGTTATCGAGTTTCAGAGTTTGAAAAGTCACAAAAGTTATGTGTTCGAGTACACAAAATACAATTTTTCTAGGAAATTCAATTAGATGCAGTGATGATGTGTTGTGACATCTTAAGGGCCTCGTAGGGCTGATTAATTTGACACTTTGTTTAAGGAGTTTGGTCCTCATTTTCCGTAGTTATCGAGTTTCAGAGTTTGAAAAGTCACAAAAGTTGTGAGTTCGAGTACACAAAGTACTATTTTTCTAGGAAATTCAACAAGATGCAGAGATGATGTGTTGTGACATCTTAAAGGCCTCGTAGGGCTGATTAATTTGACACTTTGTTTAAGGAGTTTGGTCCTCATTTTCCGTAGTTATCGAGTTTCAGAATTTGAAAAGTCACAAAAGTTGTGTGTTCGAGTACACAAAGTACGATTTTTCTAGGAAATTCAACTAGATGCAGTGATGATGTGTTGTGACATCTTAAAGGCCTCGTAGGGCTGATTAATTTGACACTTTGTTTAAGGAGTTTGGTCCTCATTTTCCGTAGTTATCGAGTTTCAGAGTTTGAAAAGTCACAAAAGTTGTGAGTTCGAGTACACAAAGTACTATTTTTCTAGGAAATTCAACTAGATGCAGTGATGATGTGTTGTGAATCTTAAAGGCCTCGTAGAGCTGATTAATTTGACACTTTGTTTAAGGCATTTGGTCCTCATTTTCCGTAATTATCGAGTTTCAGAGTTTGAAAAGTCACAAAAGTTATGTGTTCGAGTACACAAAATACAATTTTTCTAGGAAATTCAATTAGATGCAGTGATGATGTGTTGTGACATCTTAAGGGCCTCGTAGGGCTGATTAATTTGACACTTTGTTTAAGGAGTTTGGTCCTCATTTTCCGTAGTTATCGAGTTTCAGAGTTTGAAAAGTCACAAAAGTTGTGAGTTCGAGTACACAAAGTACTATTTTTCTAGGAAATTCAACAAGATGCAGAGATGATGTGTTGTGACATCTTAAAGGCCTCGTAGGGCTGATTAATTTGACACTTTGTTTAAGGAGTTTGGTCCTCATTTTCCGTAGTTATCGAGTTTCAGAATTTGAAAAGTCACAAAAGTTGTGTGTTCGAGTACACAAAGTACGATTTTTCTAGGAAATTCAACTAGATGCAGTGATGATGTGTTGTGACATCTTAAAGGCCTCGTAGGGCTGATTAATTTGACACTTTGTTTAAGGAGTTTGGTCCTCATTTTCCGTAGTTATCGAGTTTCAGAGTTTGAAAAGTCACAAAAGTTGTGAGTTCGAGTACACAAAGTACTATTTTTCTAGGAAATTCAACAAGATGCAAAGATGATGTGTTGTGAATCTTAAAGGCCTCGTAGAGCTGATTAATTTGACACTTTGTTTAAGGAATTTGGTCCTCATTTTCCGTAGTTATCGAGTTTCAGATTTTGAAAAGTCACAAAAGTTGTGTGTTCGAGTACACAAAGTACTATTTTTTTAGGAAATTCAACTAGATGCAGTAATGATGTGTTGTGACATCTTAAAGGCCTCGTAGAGCTGATTAATTTGACACATCGTTTAAGGAATTTGGTCCTCATTTTCCGTAGTTATCGAGTTTCAGATTTTGAAAAGTCACAAAAGTTGTGTGTTCGAGTACACAAAGTACTATTTTTTTAGGAAATTCAACTAGATGCAGAGATGATGTGTTGTGACATCTTAAAGGCCTCGTAGAGCTGATTAATTTGACACATCGTTTAAGGAATTTGGTCCTCATTTTCCGTAGTTATCGAGTTTCAGAATTTGAAAAGTCACAAAAGTTGTGTGTTCGAGTACACAAAGTACTATTTTTTTAAGAAATTCAACTAGATGCAGTAATGATGTGTTGTGACATCTTAAAGGCCTGGTAGAGCTGATTAATTTGACACATCGTTTAAGGAATTTGGTCCTCATTTTCCGTAGTTATCGAGTTTCAGATTTTGAAAAGTCACAAAAGTTGTGTGTTCGAGTACACAAAGTACTATTTTTTTAGGAAATTCAACTAGATGCAGTAATGATGTGTTGTGACATCTTAAAGGCCTCGTAGAGCTGATTAATTTGACACATCGTTTAAGGAATTTGGTCCTCATTTTCCGTAGTTATCGAGTTTCAGAGTTTGAAAAGTCACAAAAGTTGTGTGTTCGAGTACACAAAGTACTATTTTGCTAGGAAATTCAACAAGATGCAAAGATGATGTGTTGTGAATCTTAAAGGCCTCGTAGAGCTGATTAATTTGACACTTTGTTTAAGGAATTTGGTCCTCATTTTCCGTAGTTATCGAGTTTCAGATTTTGAAAAGTCACAAAAGTTGTGTGTTCGAGTACACAAAGTACTATTTTTCTAGTAAATTCAACAAGATGCAGTTATGATGTGTTGTGAATCTTAAAGGCCTCGTAGAGCTGATTAATTTGACACTTTTTTTAACGAGTTTGGTCCTCATTTTCCGTAGTTATCGAGATTCAGAGTTTGAAAAGTCACAAAAGTTGTGAGTTCGAGTACACAAAGTACTATTTTTCTAGGAAATTCAACAAGATGCAGTTATGATGTGTTGTGAATCTTAAAGGCCTCGTAGGGCTGATTAATTTGACACTTTGTTTAAGGAATTTGGTCCTCATTTTCCGAAGTTATCGAGTTTCAGATTTCGAAAAGTCACAAAAGTTCTGTGTTCGAGTACACAAAGTACCATTTTTCTAGTAAATTCAACTAGATGCAGTGATGATGTGTTGTGACATCTTAAAGGCCTCGTAGGGCTGATTAATTTGACACTTTGTTTAAGGAGTTTGGTCCTCATTTTCCGTAGTTATCGAGTTTCAGAGTTTGAAAAGTGACAAAAGTTGTGAGTTCGAGTACACAAAGTACTATTTTTCTAGGAAATTCAACAAGATGCAAAGATGATGTGTTGTGAATCTTAAAGGCCTCGTAGAGCTGATTAATTTGACACATCGTTTAAGGAATTTGGTCCTCATTTTCCGTAATTATCGAGTTTCAGATTTTGAAAAGTCACAAAAGTTGTGTGTTCGAGTACACAAAGTACTATTTTTTTAGGAAATTCAACTAGATGCAGTAATGATGTGTTGTGACATCTTAAAGGCCTCGTAGAGCTGATTAATTTGACACATCGTTTAAGGAATTTGGTCCTCATTTTCCGTAATTATCGAGTTTCAGATTTTGAAAAGTCACAAAAGTTGTGTGTTCGAGTACACAAAGTACTATTTTTTTAGGAAATTCAACTAGATGCAGAGATGATGTGTTGTGACATCTTAAAGGCCTCGTAGAGCTGATTAATTTGACACATCGTTTAAGGAATTTGGTCCTTATTTTCCGTAGTTATCGAGTTTCAGAATTTGAAAAGTCACAAAAGTTGTGTGTTCGAGTACACAAAGTACTATTTTTTTAGGAAATTCAACTAGATGCAGAGATGATGTGTTGTGACATCTTAAAGGCCTCGTAGAGCTGATTAATTTGACACATCGTTTAAGGAATTTGGTCCTCATTTTCCGTAGTTATCGAGTTTCAGATTTTGAAAAGTCACAAAAGTTGTGTGTTCGAGTACACAAAGTACTATTTTTTTAGGAAATTCAACTAGATGCAGAGATGATGTGTTGTGACATCTTAAAGGCCTCGTAGAGCTGATTAATTTGACACATCGTTTAAGGAATTTGGTCCTCATTTTCCGTAGTTATCGAGTTTCAGAATTTGAAAAGTCACAAAAGTTGTGTGTTCGAGTACACAAAGTACTATTTTTTTAAGAAATTCAACTAGATGCAGTAATGATGTGTTGTGACATCTTAAAGGCCTGGTAGAGCTGATTAATTTGACACATCGTTTAAGGAATTTGGTCCTCATTTTCCGTAGTTATCGAGTTTCAGATTTTGAAAAGTCACAAAAGTTGTGTGTTCGAGTACACAAAGTACTATTTTTTTAGGAAATTCAACTAGATGCAGTAATGATGTGTTGTGACATCTTAAAGGCCTCGTAGAGCTGATTAATTTGACACATCGTTTAAGGAATTTGGTCCTCATTTTCCGTAGTTATCGAGTTTCAGATTTTGAAAAGTCACAAAAGTTGTGTGTTCGAGTACACAAAGTACTATTTTTTTAGGAAATTCAACTAGATGCAGTGATGATGTGTTGTGACATCTTAAAGGCCTCGTAGAGCTGATTAATTTGACACATCGTTTAAGGAATTTGGTCCTCATTTTCCGTAGTTATCGAGTTTCAGATTTTGAAAAGTCACAAAAGTTGTGTGTTCGAGTACACAAAGTACTATTTTTTTAGGAAATTCAACTAGATGCAGTAATGATGTGTTGTGACATCTTAAAGGCCTCGTAGAGCTGATTAATTTGACACATCGTTTAAGGAATTTGGTCCTCATTTTCCGTAGTTATCGAGTTTCAGAGTTTGAAAAGTCACAAAAGTTGTGTGTTCGAGTACACAAAGTACTATTTTGCTAGGAAATTCAACAAGATGCAAAGATGATGTGTTGTGAATCTTAAAGGCCTCGTAGAGCTGATTAATTTGACACTTTGTTTAAGGAATTTGGTCCTCATTTTCCGTAGTTATCGAGTTTCAGATTTTGAAAAGTCACAAAAGTTGTGTGTTCGAGTACACAAAGTACTATTTTTCTAGTAAATTCAACAAGATGCAGTTATGATGTGTTGTGAATCTTAAAGGCCTCGTAGAGCTGATTAATTTGACACTTTTTTTAACGAGTTTGGTCCTCATTTTCCGTAGTTATCGAGATTCAGAGTTTGAAAAGTCACAAAAGTTGTGAGTTCGAGTACACAAAGTACTATTTTTCTAGGAAATTCAACAAGATGCAGTTATGATGTGTTGTGAATCTTAAAGGCCTCGTAGGGCTGATTAATTTGACACTTTGTTTAAGGAATTTGGTCCTCATTTTCCGAAGTTATCGAGTTTCAGATTTCGAAAAGTCACAAAAGTTCTGTGTTCGAGTACACAAAGTACCATTTTTCTAGTAAATTCAACTAGATGCAGTGATGATGTGTTGTGACATCTTAAAGGCCTCGTAGGGCTGATTAATTTGACACTTTGTTTAAGGAGTTTGGTCCTCATTTTCCGTAGTTATCGAGTTTCAGAGTTTGAAAAGTGACAAAAGTTGTGAGTTCGAGTACACAAAGTACTATTTTTCTAGGAAATTCAACAAGATGCAAAGATGATGTGTTGTGAATCTTAAAGGCCTCGTAGAGCTGATTAATTTGACACATCGTTTAAGGAATTTGGTCCTCATTTTCCGTAATTATCGAGTTTCAGATTTTGAAAAGTCACAAAAGTTGTGTGTTCGAGTACACAAAGTACTATTTTTTTAGGAAATTCAACTAGATGCAGTAATGATGTGTTGTGACATCTTAAAGGCCTCGTAGAGCTGATTAATTTGACACATCGTTTAAGGAATTTGGTCCTCATTTTCCGTAATTATCGAGTTTCAGATTTTGAAAAGTCACAAAAGTTGTGTGTTCGAGTACACAAAGTACTATTTTTTTAGGAAATTCAACTAGATGCAGTGATGATGTGTTGTGACATCTTAAAGGCCTCGTAGAGCTGATTAATTTGACACATCGTTTAAGGAATTTGGTCCTCATTTTCCGTAGTTATCGAGTCTCAGATTTTGAAAAGTCACAAAAGTTGGGTGTTCGAGTACACAAAGTACTATTTTTCTAGGAAATTTGACAAGATGCAAAGATGATGTGTTGTGACATCTTAAAGGCCTCGTAGGGCTGATTAATTTGACACTTTGTTTAAGGAATTTGGTCCTCATTTTCCGTAGTTATCAAGTTTCAGATTTTGAAAAGTCACAAAAGTTGTGTGTTCGAGTACACAAAGTACTATTTTGCTAGGAAATTCAACAAGATGCAAAGATGATGTGTTGTGAATCTTAAAGGCCTCGTAGAGCTGATTAATTTGACACTTTGTTTAAGGAATTTGGTCCTCATTTTCCGTAGTTATCGAGTTTCAGATTTTGAAAAGTCACAAAAGTTGTGTGTTCGAGTACACAAAGTACTATTTTTCTAGTAAATTCAACAAGATGCAGTTATTATGTGTTGTGAATCTTAAAGGCCTCGTAGGGCTGATTAATTTGACACTTTGTTTAAGGAATTTGGTCCTCATTTTCCGAAGTTATCGAGTTTCAGATTTCGAAAAGTCACAAAAGTTCTGTGTTCGAGTACACAAAGTACCATTTTTCTAGTAAATTCAACTAGATGCAGTGATGATGTGTTGTGACATCTTAAAGGCCTCGTAGGGCTGATTAATTTGACACTTTGTTTAAGGAGTTTGGTCCTCATTTTCCGTAGTTATCGAGTTTCAGAGTTTGAAAAGTGACAAAAGTTGTGTGTTCGAGTACACAAAGTACAATTTTTCTAGGAAATTCAATTAGATGCAGTGATGATGTGTTGTGACATCTTAAGGGCCTCGTAGGGCTGATTAATTTGACACTTTGTTTAAGGAATTTGGTCCTCATTTTCCGTAGTTATCAAGTTTCAGATTTTGAAAAGTCACAAAAGTTGTGTGTTCGAGTACACAAAGTACTATTTTTCTAGGAAATTCAACAAGATGCAGTTATGATGTGTTGTGAATCTTAAAGGCCTCGTAGGGCTGATTAATTTGACACTTTGTTTAAGGAATTTGGTCCTCATTTTCCGAAGTTATCGAGTTTCAGACTTCGAAAAGTCACAAAAGTTCTGTGTTCGAGTACACAAAGTACCATTTTTCTAGTAAATTCAACTAGATGCAGTGATGATGTGTTGTGACATCTTAAAGGCCTCGTAGGGCTGATTAATTTGACACTTTGTTTAAGGAGTTTGGTCCTCATTTTCCGTAGTTATCGAGTTTCAGAGTTTGAAAAGTCACAAAAGTTGTGAGTTCGAGTACACAAAGTACTATTTTTCTAGGAAATTCAACAAGATGCAAAGATGATGTGTTGTGAATCTTAAAGGCCTCGTAGAGCTGATTAATTTGACACTTTGTTTAAGGAATTTGGTCCTCATTTTCCGTAGTTATCGAGTTTCAGATTTTGAAAAGTCACAAAAGTTGTGTGTTCGAGTACACAAAGTACTATTTTTTTAGGAAATTCAACTAGATGCAGTAATGATGTGTTGTGACATCTTAAAGGCCTCGTAGAGCTGATTAATTTGACACATCGTTTAAGGAATTTGGTCCTCATTTTCCGTAGTTATCGAGTTTCAGATTTTGAAAAGTCACAAAAGTTGTGTGTTCGAGTACACAAAGTACTATTTTTTTAGGAAATTCAACTAGATGCAGTGATGATGTGTTGTGACATCTTAAAGGCCTCGTAGAGCTGATTAATTTGACACATCGTTTAAGGAATTTGGTCCTCATTTTCCGTAGTTATCGAGTTTCAGAATTTGAAAAGTCACAAAAGTTGTGTGTTCGAGTACACAAAGTACTATTTTTTTAGGAAATTCAACTAGATGCAGTAATGATGTGTTGTGACATCTTAAAGGCCTCGTAGAGCTGATTAATTTGACACTTTGTTTAAGGAGTTTGGTCCTCATTTTCCGTAGTTATCGAGTTTCAGAATTTGAAAAGTCACAAAAGTTGTGTGTTCGAGTACACAAAGTACTATTTTTTTAGGAAATTCAACTAGATGCAGTAATGATGTGTTGTGAATCTTAAAGGCCTCGTAGAGCTGATTAATTTGACACATCGTTTAAGGAATTTGGTCCTCATTTTCCGTAGTTATCGAGTCTCAGATTTTGAAAAGTCACAAAAGTTGGGTGTTCGAGTACACAAAGTACTATTTTTCTAGGAAATTTGACAAGATGCAAAGATGATGTGTTGTGAATCTTAAAGGCCTCGTAGAGCTGATTAATTTGACACTTTGTTTAAGGAATTTGGTCCTCATTTTCCGTAGTTATCGAGTTTCAGAATTTGAAAAGTCACAAAAGTTGTGTGTTCGAGTACACAAAGTACGATTTTTCTAGGAAATTCAACTAGATGCAATGATGATGTGTTGTGACATCTTAAAGGCCTCGTAGGGCTGATTAATTTGACACTTTGTTTAAGGAATTTGGTCCTCATTTTCCGAAGTTATCGAGTTTCAGATTTCGAAAAGTCACAAAAGTTCTGTGTTCGAGTACACAAAGTACCATTTTTCTAGTAAATTCAACTAGATGCAGTGATGATGTGTTGTGACATCTTAAAGGCCTCGTAGGGCTGATTAATTTGACACTTTGTTTAAGGAGTTTGGTCCTCATTTTCCGTAGTTATCGAGTTTCAGAGTTTGAAAAGTCACAAAAGTTATGTGTTCGAGTACACAAAGTACTATTTTTCTAGGAAATTTAACAAGATGAAAAGATGATGTGTTGTGACATCTTAAGGGCCTCGTAGGGCTGATTAATTTGAAACTTTGTTTAAGGAGTTTGGTCCTCATTTTCCGTAGTTATCGAGATTCAGAGTTTGAAAAGTCACAAAAGTTGTGTGTTCGAATACACAAAGTACTATTTTTCTAGGAAATTCAACAAGATGCAGAGATGATGTGTTGTGACATCTTAAAGGCCTCGTAGGGCTGATTAATTTGACACTTTGTTTAAGGAGTTTGGTCCTCATTTTCCGTAGTTATCGAGTTTCAGAATTTGAAAAGTCACAAAAGTTGTGTGTTCGAGTACACAAAGTACGATTTTTCTAGGAAATTCAACAAGATGCAGAGATGATGTGTTGTGACATCTTAAAGGCCTCGTAGGGCTGATTAATTTGACACTTTGTTTAAGGAATTTGGTCCTCATTTTCCGTAGTTATCGAGTTTCAGATTTTGAAAAGTCACAAAAGTTGTGTGTTCGAGTACACAAAGTACTATTTTTTTAGGAAATTCAACTAGATGCAGTGATGATGTGTTGTGACATCTTAAAGGCCTCGTAGAGCTGATTAATTTGACACTTTGTTTAAGGAATTTGGTCCTCATTTTCCGTAGTTATCGAGTTTCAGATTTTGAAAAGTCACAAAAGTTGTGTGTTCGAGTACACAAAGTACTATTTTTTTAGGAAATTCAACTAGATGCAGTAATGATGTGTTGTGACATCTTAAAGGCCTCGTAGAGCTGATTAATTTGACACTTTGTTTAAGGAATTTGGTCCTCATTTTCCGAAGTTATCGAGTTTCAGATTTCGAAAAGTCACAAAAGTTCTGTGTTCGAGTACACAAAGTACCATTTTTCTAGTAAATTCAACTAGATGCAGTGATGATGTGTTGTGACATCTTAAAGGCCTCGTAGGGCTGATTAATTTGACACTTTGTTTAAGGAGTTTGGTCCTCATTTTCCGTAGTTATCGAGTTTCAGAGTTTGAAAAGTGACAAAAGTTGTGTGTTCGAGTACACAAAGTACAATTTTTCTAGGAAATTCAATTAGATGCAGTGATGATGTGTTGTGACATCTTAAGGGCCTCGTAGGGCTGATTAATTTGACACTTTGTTTAAGGAATTTGGTCCTCATTTTCCGTAGTTATCGAGATTCAGAGTTTGAAAAGTCACAAAAGTTGTGAGTTCGAGTACACAAAGTACTATTTTTCTAGGAAATTCAACAAGATGCAGTTATGATGTGTTGTGAATCTTAAAGGCCTCGTAGGGCTGATTAATTTGACACTTTGTTTAAGGAATTTGGTCCTCATTTTCCGAAGTTATCGAGTTTCAGATTTCGAAAAGTCACAAAAGTTCTGTGTTCGAGTACACAAAGTACCATTTTTCTAGTAAATTCAACTAGATGCAGTGATGATGTGTTGTGACATCTTAAAGGCCTCGTAGGGCTGATTAATTTGACACTTTGTTTAAGGAGTTTGGTCCTCATTTTCCGTAGTTATCGAGTTTCAGAGTTTGAAAAGTGACAAAAGTTGTGTGTTCGAGTACACAAAGTACAATTTTTCTAGGAAATTCAATTAGATGCAGTGATGATGTGTTGTGACATCTTAAGGGCCTCGTAGGGCTGATTAATTTGACACTTTGTTTAAGGAATTTGGTCCTCATTTTCCGAAGTTATCGAGTTTCAGATTTCGAAAAGTCACAAAAGTTCTGTGTTCGAGTACACAAAGTACCATTTTTCTAGTAAATTCAACTAGATGCAGTGATGATGTGTTGTGACATCTTAAAGGCCTCGTAGGGCTGATTAATTTGACACTTTGTTTAAGGAGTTTGGTCCTCATTTTCCGTAGTTATCGAGTTTCAGAGTTTGAAAAGTCACAAAAGTTGTGAGTTCGAGTACACAAAGTACTATTTTTCTAGGAAATTCAACAAGATGCAAAGATGATGTGTTGTGAATCTTAAAGGCCTCGTAGAGCTGATTAATTTGACACTTTGTTTAAGGAATTTGGTCCTCATTTTCCGTAGTTATCGAGTTTCAGATTTTGAAAAGTCACAAAAGTTGTGTGTTCGAGTACACAAAGTACTATTTTTTTAGGAAATTCAACTAGATGCAGTAATGATGTGTTGTGACATCTTAAAGGCCTCGTAGAGCTGATTAATTTGACACATCGTTTAAGGAATTTGGTCCTCATTTTCCGTAGTTATCGAGTTTCAGAATTTGAAAAGTCACAAAAGTTGTGTGTTCGAGTACACAAAGTACTATTTTTTTAGGAAATTCAACTAGATGCAGTGATGATGTGTTGTGACATCTTAAAGGCCTCGTAGAGCTGATTAATTTGACACATCGTTTAAGGAATTTGGTCCTCATTTTCCGTAGTTATCGAGTTTCAGAATTTGAAAAGTCACAAAAGTTGTGTGTTCGAGTACACAAAGTACTATTTTTTTAGGAAATTCAACTAGATGCAGTAATGATGTGTTGTGACATCTTAAAGGCCTCGTAGAGCTGATTAATTTGACACTTTGTTTAAGGAGTTTGGTCCTCATTTTCCGTAGTTATCGAGTTTCAGAATTTGAAAAGTCACAAAAGTTGTGTGTTCGAGTACACAAAGTACTATTTTTTTAGGAAATTCAACTAGATGCAGTAATGATGTGTTGTGACATCTTAAAGGCCTCGTAGAGCTGATTAATTTGACACTTTGTTTAAGGAGTTTGGTCCTCATTTTCCGTAGTTATCGAGTTTCAGAATTTGAAAAGTCACAAAAGTTGTGTGTTCGAGTACACAAAGTACTATTTTTTTAGGAAATTCAACTAGATGCAGTAATGATGTGTTGTGACATCTTAAAGGCCTCGTAGAGCTGATTAATTTGACACTTTGTTTAAGGAGTTTGGTCCTCATTTTCCGTAGTTATCGAGTTTCAGAGTTTGAAAAGTCACAAAAGTTGTGAGTTCGAGTACACAAAGTACTATTTTTCTAGGAAATTCAACAAGATGCAGAGATGATGTGTTGTGACATCTTAAAGGCCTCGTAGGGCTGATTAATTTGACACTTTGTTTAAGGAGTTTGGTCCTCATTTTCCGTAGTTATCGAGTTTCAGAGTTTGAAAAGTCACAAAAGTTGTGAGTTCGAGTACACAAAGTACTATTTTTCTAGGAAATTCAACAAGATGCAAAGATGATGTGTTGTGAATCTTAAAGGCCTCGTAGAGCTGATTAATTTGACACATCGTTTAAGGAATTTGGTCCTCATTTTCCGTAATTATCGAGTTTCAGATTTTGAAAAGTCACAAAAGTTGTGTGTTCGAGTACACAAAGTACTATTTTTTTAGGAAATTCAACTAGATGCAGTGATGATGTGTTGTGACATCTTAAAGGCCTCGTAGAGCTGATTAATTTGACACATCGTTTAAGGAATTTGGTCCTCATTTTCCGTAATTATCGAGTTTCAGATTTTGAAAAGTCACAAAAGTTGTGTGTTCGAGTACACAAAGTACTATTTTTTTAGGAAATTCAACTAGATGCAGTGATGATGTGTTGTGACATCTTAAAGGCCTCGTAGAGCTGATTAATTTGACACATCGTTTAAGGAATTTGGTCCTCATTTTCCGTAGTTATCGAGTCTCAGATTTTGAAAAGTCACAAAAGTTGGGTGTTCGAGTACACAAAGTACTATTTTTCTAGGAAATTTGACAAGATGCAAAGATGATGTGTTGTGAGATCTTAAAGGCCTCGTAGGGCTGATTAATTTGACACTTTGTTTACGGAATTTGGTCCACATTTTCCGTAGTTATCGAGTTTCAGAGTTTGAAAAGTAACAAAAGTTGTGTGTTCGAATACACAAAGTACTATATTTCTAGGAAATTCAACAAGATGCAATGATGATGTGTTGTGACATCTTAAAGGCCTCGTAGGGCTGATTAATTTGACACTTTGTTTAAGGAATTTGGTCCTCATTTTCCGAAGTTATCGAGTTTCAGATTTCGAAAAGTCACAAAAGTTCTGTGTTCGAGTACACAAAGTACCATTTTTCTAGTAAATTCAACTAGATGCAGTGATGATGTGTTGTGACATCTTAAAGGCCTCGTAGGGCTGATTAATTTGACACTTTGTTTAAGGAGTTTGGTCCTCATTTTCCGTAGTTATCGAGTTTCAGAGTTTGAAAAGTCACAAAAGTTATGTGTTCGAGTACACAAAGTACTATTTTTCTAGGAAATTTAACAAGATGCAAAGATGATGTGTTGTGACATCTTAAGGGCCTCGTAGGGCTGATTAATTTGAAACTTTGTTTAAGGAGTTTGGTCCTCATTTTCCGTAGTTATCGAGATTCAGAGTTTGAAAAGTCACAAAAGTTGTGTGTTCGAATACACAAAGTACTATTTTTCTAGGAAATTCAACAAGATGCAGAGATGATGTGTTGTGACATCTTAAAGGCCTCGTAGGGCTGATTAATTTGACACTTTGTTTAAGGAGTTTGGTCCTCATTTTCCGTAGTTATCGAGTTTCAGAATTTGAAAAGTCACAAAAGTTGTGTGTTCGAGTACACAAAGTACCATTTTTCTAGGAAATTCAACAAGATGCAGAGATGATGTGTTGTGACATCTTAAAGGCCTCGTAGGGCTGATTAATTTGACACTTTGTTTAAGGAATTTGGTCCTCATTTTCCGTAGTTATCGAGTTTCAGATTTTGAAAAGTCACAAAAGTTGTGTGTTCGAGTACACAAAGTACTATTTTTTTAGGAAATTCAACTAGATGCAGTGATGATGTGTTGTGACATCTTAAAGGCCTCGTAGAGCTGATTAATTTGACACTTTGTTTAAGGAATTTGGTCCTCATTTTCCGTAGTTATCGAGTTTCAGATTTTGAAAAGTCACAAAAGTTGTGTGTTCGAGTACACAAAGTACTATTTTTTTAGGAAATTCAACTAGATGCAGTAATGATGTGTTGTGACATCTTAAAGGCCTCGTAGAGCTGATTAATTTGACACATCGTTTAAGGAATTTGGTCCTCATTTTCCGTAGTTATCGAGTTTCAGAATTTGAAAAGTCACAAAAGTTGGGTGTTCGAGTACACAAAGTACTATTTTTCTAGGAAATTCAACTAGATGCAGTGATGATGTATTGTGAATCTTAAAGGCCTCGTAGAGCTGATTAATTTGACACTTTGTTTAAGGAATTTGGTCCTCATTTTCCGTAGTTATCAAGTTTCAGAATTTGAAAAGTAACAAAATTTGTGTGTTCGAGTACACAAAGTACTATTTTTCTAGGAAATTTAACAAGATGCAAAGTTGATGTGTTGTGACATCTTAAAGGCCTCGTAGGGCTGATTAATTTGACACTTTGTTTAAGGAACTTGGTCCTCATTTTCCGTAGTTATCGAGTCTCAGAGTTTGAAAAGTCACAAAAGTTGGGTGTTCGAGTACACAAAGTACTATTTTTCTAGTAAATTCAACAAGATGCAGTTATGATCTGTTGGGACATCTTAAAGGCCTCGTAGAGCTGATTAATTTGACACATCGTTTAAGGAATTTGGTCCTCATTTTCCGTAGTTATCGAGTTTCAGAATTTGAAAAGTCACGAAAGTTGTATGTTCGAGTACACAAAGTACTATTTTTCTAGGAAATTTAACAAGATGCAAAGTTGATGTGTTGTTACATCTTAAAGGCCTCGTAGGGCTGATTAATTTGACACTTTGTTTAAGGAAATTGGTCCCCATTTTCCGTAGTTATCGAGATTCAGAGTTTGAAAAGTCACAAAAGTTGTGTGTTCGAATACACAAAGTACTATTTTTCTAGGAAATTCAACAAGATGCAGAGATGATGTGTTGTGACATCTTAAAGGCCTCGTAGGGCTGATTAATTTGACACTTTGTTTAAGGAATTTGGTCCTCATTTTCCGTAGTTATCGAGTTTCAGATTTTGAAAAGTCACAAAAGTTGTGTGTTCGAGTACACAAAGTACTATTTTTTTAGGAAATTCAACTAGATGCAGTGATGATGTGTTGTGACATCTTAAAGGCCTCGTAGAGCTGATTAATTTGACACATCGTTTAAGGAATTTGGTCCTCATTTTCCGTAGTTATCGAGTTTCAGAATTTGAAAAGTCACAAAAGTTGGGTGTTCGAGTACACAAAGTACTATTTTTCTAGGAAATTCAACTAGATGCAGTGATGATGTATTGTGAATCTTAAAGGCCTCGTAGAGCTGATTAATTTGACACTTTGTTTAAGGAATTTGGTCCTCATTTTCCGTAGTTATCAAGTTTCAGAATTTGAAAAGTAACAAAATTTGTGTGTTCGAGTACACAAAGTACTATTTTTCTAGGAAATTTAACAAGATGCAAAGTTGATGTGTTGTGACATCTTAAAGGCCTCGTAGGGCTGATTAATTTGACACTTTGTTTAAGGAATTTGGTCCTCATTTTCCGTAGTTATCGAGTTTCAGATTTTGAAAAGTCACAAAAGTTGTGTGTTCGAGTACACAAAGTACTATTTTTTTAGGAAATTCAACTAGATGCAGTAATGATGTGTTGTGACATCTTAAAGGCCTCGTAGAGCTGATTAATTTGACACATCGTTTAAGGAATTTGGTCCTCATTTTCCGTAGTTATCGAGTTTCAGAATTTGAAAAGTCACAAAAGTTGGGTGTTCGAGTACACAAAGTACTATTTTTCTAGGAAATTCAACTAGATGCAGTGATGATGTATTGTGAATCTTAAAGGCCTCGTAGAGCTGATTAATTTGACACTTTGTTTAAGGAATTTGGTCCTCATTTTCCGTAGTTATCAAGTTTCAGAATTTGAAAAGTAACAAAATTTGTGTGTTCGAGTACACAAAGTACTATTTTTCTAGGAAATTTAACAAGATGCAAAGTTGATGTGTTGTGACATCTTAAAGGCCTCGTAGGGCTGATTAATTTGACACTTTGTTTAAGGAACTTGGTCCTCATTTTCCGTAGTTATCGAGTCTCAGAGTTTGAAAAGTCACAAAAGTTGGGTGTTCGAGTACACAAAGTACTATTTTTCTAGTAAATTCAACAAGATGCAGTTATGATCTGTTGGGACATCTTAAAGGCCTCGTAGAGCTGATTAATTTGACACATCGTTTAAGGAATTTGGTCCTCATTTTCCGTAGTTATCGAGTTTCAGAATTTGAAAAGTCACGAAAGTTGTATGTTCGAGTACACAAAGTACTATTTTTCTAGGAAATTTAACAAGATGCAAAGTTGATGTGTTGTTACATCTTAAAGGCCTCGTAGGGCTGATTAATTTGACACTTTGTTTAAGGAAATTGGTCCCCATTTTCCGTAGTTATCGAGATTCAGAGTTTGAAAAGTCACAAAAGTTGTGTGTTCGAATACACAAAGTACTATTTTTCTAGGAAATTCAACAAGATGCAGAGATGATGTGTTGTGACATCTTAAAGGCCTCGTAGGGCTGATTAATTTGACACTTTGTTTAAGGAATTTGGTCCTCATTTTCCGTAGTTATCGAGTTTCAGATTTTGAAAAGTCACAAAAGTTGTGTGTTCGAGTACACAAAGTACTATTTTTTTAGGAAATTCAACTAGATGCAGTGATGATGTGTTGTGACATCTTAAAGGCCTCGTAGAGCTGATTAATTTGACACATCGTTTAAGGAATTTGGTCCTCATTTTCCGTAGTTATCGAGTTTCAGAATTTGAAAAGTCACGAAAGTTGTATGTTCGAGTACACAAAGTACTATTTTTCTAGGAAATTTAACAAGATGCAAAGTTGATGTGTTGTTACATCTTAAGGGCCTCGTAGGGCTGATTAATTTGACACTTTGTTTAAGGAATTTGGTCCTCATTTTCCGTAGTTATCGAGATTCAGAGTTTGAAAAGTCACAAAAGTTGTGAGTTCGAGTACACAAAGTACTATTTTTCTAGGAAATTCAACAAGATGCAGTTATGATGTGTTGTGAATCTTAAAGGCCTCGTAGGGCTGATTAATTTGACACTTTGTTTAAGGAATTTGGTCCTCATTTTCCGAAGTTATCGAGTTTCAGATTTCGAAAAGTCACAAAAGTTCTGTGTTCGAGTACACAAAGTACCATTTTTCTAGTAAATTCAACTAGATGCAGTGATGATGTGTTGTGACATCTTAAAGGCCTCGTAGGGCTGATTAATTTGACACTTTGTTTAAGGAGTTTGGTCCTCATTTTCCGTAGTTATCGAGTTTCAGAGTTTGAAAAGTGACAAAAGTTGTGTGTTCGAGTACACAAAGTACAATTTTTCTAGGAAATTCAATTAGATGCAGTGATGATGTGTTGTGACATCTTAAGGGCCTCGTAGGGCTGATTAATTTGACACTTTGTTTAAGGAATTTGGTCCTCATTTTCCGAAGTTATCGAGTTTCAGATTTCAAAAAGTCACAAAAGTTCTGTGTTCGAGTACACAAAGTACCATTTTTCTAGTAAATTCAACTAGATGCAGTGATGATGTGTTGTGACATCTTAAAGGCCTCGTAGGGCTGATTAATTTGACACTTTGTTTAAGGAGTTTGGTCCTCATTTTCCGTAGTTATCGAGTTTCAGAGTTTGAAAAGTCACAAAAGTTGTGAGTTCGAGTACACAAAGTACTATTTTTCTAGGAAATTCAACAAGATGCAAAGATGATGTGTTGTGAATCTTAAAGGCCTCGTAGAGCTGATTAATTTGACACTTTGTTTAAGGAATTTGGTCCTCATTTTCCGTAGTTATCGAGTTTCAGATTTTGAAAAGTCACAAAAGTTGTGTGTTCGAGTACACAAAGTACTATTTTTTTAGGAAATTCAACTAGATGCAGTAATGATGTGTTGTGACATCTTAAAGGCCTCGTAGAGCTGATTAATTTGACACATCGTTTAAGGAATTTGGTCCTCATTTTCCGTAGTTATCGAGTTTCAGAATTTGAAAAGTCACAAAAGTTGTGTGTTCGAGTACACAAAGTACTATTTTTTTAGGAAATTCAACTAGATGCAGTGATGATGTGTTGTGACATCTTAAAGGCCTCGTAGAGCTGATTAATTTGACACATCGTTTAAGGAATTTGGTCCTCATTTTCCGTAGTTATCGAGTTTCAGAATTTGAAAAGTCACAAAAGTTGTGTGTTCGAGTACACAAAGTACTATTTTTTTAGGAAATTCAACTAGATGCAGTAATGATGTGTTGTGACATCTTAAAGGCCTCGTAGAGCTGATTAATTTGACACTTTGTTTAAGGAGTTTGGTCCTCATTTTCCGTAGTTATCGAGTTTCAGAATTTGAAAAGTCACAAAAGTTGTGTGTTCGAGTACACAAAGTACTATTTTTTTAGGAAATTCAACTAGATGCAGTGATGATGTGTTGTGACATCTTAAAGGCCTCGTAGAGCTGATTAATTTGACACTTTGTTTAAGGAATTTGGTCCTCATTTTCCGTAGTTATCGAGTCTCAGAGTTTGAAAAGTCACAAAAGTTGGGTGTTCGAGTACACAAAGTACTATTTTTCTAGGAAATTTAACAAGATGCAAAGATGATGTGTTGTGACATCTTAAAGGCCTCGTAGGGCTGATTAATTTGACACTTTGTTTAAGGAGTTTGGTCCTCATTTTCCGTAGTTATCGAGTTTCAGAGTTTGAAAAGTGACAAAAGTTGTGTGTTCGAGTACACAAAGTACAATTTTTCTAGGAAATTCAATTAGATGCAGTAATGATGTGTTGTGACATCTTAAAGGCCTCGTAGAGCTGATTAATTTGACACTTTGTTTAAGGAGTTTGGTCCTCATTTTCCGTAGTTATCGAGTTTCAGAATTTGAAAAGTCACAAAAGTTGTGTGTTCGAGTACACAAAGTACTATTTTTTTAGGAAATTCAACTAGATGCAGTAATGATGTGTTGTGACATCTTAAAGGCCTCGTAGAGCTGATTAATTTGACACTTTGTTTAAGGAGTTTGGTCCTCATTTTCCGTAGTTATCGAGTTTCAGAGTTTGAAAAGTCACAAAAGTTGTGAGTTCGAGTACACAAAGTACTATTTTTCTAGGAAATTCAACAAGATGCAGAGATGATGTGTTGTGACATCTTAAAGGCCTCGTAGGGCTGATTAATTTGACACTTTGTTTAAGGAGTTTGGTCCTCATTTTCCGTAGTTATCGAGTTTCAGAGTTTGAAAAGTCACAAAAGTTGTGAGTTCGAGTACACAAAGTACTATTTTTCTAGGAAATTCAACAAGATGCAAAGATGATGTGTTGTGAATCTTAAAGGCCTCGTAGAGCTGATTAATTTGACACATCGTTTAAGGAATTTGGTCCTCATTTTCCGTAATTATCGAGTTTCAGATTTTGAAAAGTCACAAAAGTTGTGTGTTCGAGTACACAAAGTACTATTTTTTTAGGAAATTCAACTAGATGCAGTGATGATGTGTTGTGACATCTTAAAGGCCTCGTAGAGCTGATTAATTTGACACATCGTTTAAGGAATTTGGTCCTCATTTTCCGTAATTATCGAGTTTCAGATTTTGAAAAGTCACAAAAGTTGTGTGTTCGAGTACACAAAGTACTATTTTTTTAGGAAATTCAACTAGATGCAGTGATGATGTGTTGTGACATCTTAAAGGCCTCGTAGAGCTGATTAATTTGACACATCGTTTAAGGAATTTGGTCCTCATTTTCCGTAGTTATCGAGTCTCAGATTTTGAAAAGTCACAAAAGTTGGGTGTTCGAGTACACAAAGTACTATTTTTCTAGGAAATTTGACAAGATGCAAAGATGATGTGTTGTGAGATCTTAAAGGCCTCGTAGGGCTGATTAATTTGACACTTTGTTTACGGAATTTGGTCCACATTTTCCGTAGTTATCGAGTTTCAGAGTTTGAAAAGTAACAAAAGTTGTGTGTTCGAATACACAAAGTACTATAT
Source organism: Euwallacea fornicatus (assembly GCF_040115645.1). Taxonomy (NCBI): domain Eukaryota; kingdom Metazoa; phylum Arthropoda; class Insecta; order Coleoptera; family Curculionidae; genus Euwallacea; species Euwallacea fornicatus. The sequence continues at coordinate 64,196 of NW_027096049.1, read as the reverse complement.
TTCTAGGAAATTCAACAAGATGCAATGATGATGTGTTGTGACATCTTAAAGGCCTCGTAGGGCTGATTAATTTGACACTTTGTTTAAGGAATTTGGTCCTCATTTTCCGAAGTTATCGAGTTTCAGATTTCGAAAAGTCACAAAAGTTCTGTGTTCGAGTACACAAAGTACCATTTTTCTAGTAAATTCAACTAGATGCAGTGATGATGTGTTGTGACATCTTAAAGGCCTCGTAGGGCTGATTAATTTGACACTTTGTTTAAGGAGTTTGGTCCTCATTTTCCGTAGTTATCGAGTTTCAGAGTTTGAAAAGTCACAAAAGTTATGTGTTCGAGTACACAAAGTACTATTTTTCTAGGAAATTTAACAAGATGCAAAGATGATGTGTTGTGACATCTTAAGGGCCTCGTAGGGCTGATTAATTTGAAACTTTGTTTAAGGAGTTTGGTCCTCATTTTCCGTAGTTATCGAGATTCAGAGTTTGAAAAGTCACAAAAGTTGTGTGTTCGAATACACAAAGTACTATTTTTCTAGGAAATTCAACAAGATGCAGAGATGATGTGTTGTGACATCTTAAAGGCCTCGTAGGGCTGATTAATTTGACACTTTGTTTAAGGAGTTTGGTCCTCATTTTCCGTAGTTATCGAGTTTCAGAATTTGAAAAGTCACAAAAGTTGTGTGTTCGAGTACACAAAGTACGATTTTTCTAGGAAATTCAACAAGATGCAGAGATGATGTGTTGTGACATCTTAAAGGCCTCGTAGGGCTGATTAATTTGACACTTTGTTTAAGGAATTTGGTCCTCATTTTCCGTAGTTATCGAGTTTCAGATTTTGAAAAGTCACAAAAGTTGTGTGTTCGAGTACACAAAGTACTATTTTTTTAGGAAATTCAACTAGATGCAGTGATGATGTGTTGTGACATCTTAAAGGCCTCGTAGAGCTGATTAATTTGACACTTTGTTTAAGGAATTTGGTCCTCATTTTCCGTAGTTATCGAGTTTCAGATTTTGAAAAGTCACAAAAGTTGTGTGTTCGAGTACACAAAGTACTATTTTTTTAGGAAATTCAACTAGATGCAGTAATGATGTGTTGTGACATCTTAAAGGCCTCGTAGAGCTGATTAATTTGACACATCGTTTAAGGAATTTGGTCCTCATTTTCCGTAGTTATCGAGTTTCAGAATTTGAAAAGTCACAAAAGTTGGGTGTTCGAGTACACAAAGTACTATTTTTCTAGGAAATTCAACTAGATGCAGTGATGATGTATTGTGAATCTTAAAGGCCTCGTAGAGCTGATTAATTTGACACTTTGTTTAAGGAATTTGGTCCTCATTTTCCGTAGTTATCAAGTTTCAGAATTTGAAAAGTAACAAAATTTGTGTGTTCGAGTACACAAAGTACTATTTTTCTAGGAAATTTAACAAGATGCAAAGTTGATGTGTTGTGACATCTTAAAGGCCTCGTAGGGCTGATTAATTTGACACTTTGTTTAAGGAACTTGGTCCTCATTTTCCGTAGTTATCGAGTCTCAGAGTTTGAAAAGTCACAAAAGTTGGGTGTTCGAGTACACAAAGTACTATTTTTCTAGTAAATTCAACAAGATGCAGTTATGATCTGTTGGGACATCTTAAAGGCCTCGTAGAGCTGATTAATTTGACACATCGTTTAAGGAATTTGGTCCTCATTTTCCGTAGTTATCGAGTTTCAGAATTTGAAAAGTCACGAAAGTTGTATGTTCGAGTACACAAAGTACTATTTTTCTAGGAAATTTAACAAGATGCAAAGTTGATGTGTTGTTACATCTTAAAGGCCTCGTAGGGCTGATTAATTTGACACTTTGTTTAAGGAAATTGGTCCCCATTTTCCGTAGTTATCGAGATTCAGAGTTTGAAAAGTCACAAAAGTTGTGTGTTCGAATACACAAAGTACTATTTTTCTAGGAAATTCAACAAGATGCAGAGATGATGTGTTGTGACATCTTAAAGGCCTCGTAGGGCTGATTAATTTGACACTTTGTTTAAGGAATTTGGTCCTCATTTTCCGTAGTTATCGAGTTTCAGATTTTGAAAAGTCACAAAAGTTGTGTGTTCGAGTACACAAAGTACTATTTTTTTAGGAAATTCAACTAGATGCAGTGATGATGTGTTGTGACATCTTAAAGGCCTCGTAGAGCTGATTAATTTGACACTTTGTTTAAGGAATTTGGTCCTCATTTTCCGTAGTTATCGAGTTTCAGATTTTGAAAAGTCACAAAAGTTGTGTGTTCGAGTACACAAAGTACTATTTTTTTAGGAAATTCAACTAGATGCAGTAATGATGTGTTGTGACATCTTAAAGGCCTCGTAGAGCTGATTAATTTGACACATCGTTTAAGGAATTTGGTCCTCATTTTCCGTAGTTATCGAGTTTCAGAATTTGAAAAGTCACAAAAGTTGGGTGTTCGAGTACACAAAGTACTATTTTTCTAGGAAATTCAACTAGATGCAGTGATGATGTATTGTGAATCTTAAAGGCCTCGTAGAGCTGATTAATTTGACACTTTGTTTAAGGAATTTGGTCCTCATTTTCCGTAGTTATCGAGTCTCAGAGTTTGAAAAGTCACAAAAGTTGGGTGTTCGAGTACACAAAGTACTATTTTTCTAGGAAATTTAACAAGATGCAAAGATGATGTGTTGTGACATCTTAAAGGCCTCGTAGGGCTGATTAATTTGACACTTTGTTTAAGGAACTTGGTCCTCATTTTCCGTAGTTATCGAGTCTCAGAGTTTGAAAAGTCACAAAAGTTGGGTGTTCGAGTACACAAAGTACTATTTTTCTAGTAAATTCAACAAGATGCAGTTATGATCTGTTGGGACATCTTAAAGGCCTCGTAGAGCTGATTAATTTGACACATCGTTTAAGGAATTTGGTCCTCATTTTCCGTAGTTATCGAGTTTCAGAATTTGAAAAGTCACGAAAGTTGTATGTTCGAGTACACAAAGTACTATTTTTCTAGGAAATTTAACAAGATGCAAAGTTGATGTGTTGTGACATCTTAAAGGCCTCGTAGGGCTGATTAATTTGACACTTTGTTTAAGGAAATTGGTCCCCATTTTCCGTAGTTATCGAGTTTCAGAGTTTGAAAAGTAACAAAAGTTGTGTGTTCGAGTACACAAAGTACTATTTTTCTAGGAAATTCAACTAGATGCAGTGATGATGTGTTGTGAATCTTAAAGGCCTCGTAGGGCTGATTAATTTGACACTTTGTTTAAGGAATTTGGTCCCCATTTTCCGTAGTTATCGAGTTTCAGAGTTTGAAAAGTCACAAAAGTTGTGTGTTCGAGTACACAAAGTACTATTTTTCTAGGAAATTTAACAAGATGCAAAGATGATGTGTTGTGACATCTTAAAGGCCTCGTAGAGCTGATTAATTTGACACATCGTTTAAGGAATTTGGTCCCCATTTTCCGTAGTTATCGAGTTTCAGAGTTTGAAAAGTAACAAAAGTTGTGTGTTCGAGTACACAAAGTACTATTTTTCTAGGAAATTTAACAAGATGCAAAGATGATGTGTTGTGACATCTTAAAGGCCTCGTAGAGCTGATTAATTTGACACATCGTTTTAAGGAATTTGGTCCTCATTTTCCGTAGTTATCGAGTTTCAGAATTTGAAAAGTCACGAAAGTTGTGTGTTCGAGTACACAAAGTACTATTTTTCTAGGAAATTCAACTAAATGCAGTGATGATGTGTTGTGAATCTTAAAGGCCTCGTAGGGCTGATTAATTTGACACTTTGTTTAAGGAATTTGGTCCCCATTTTCCGTAGTTATCGAGTTTCAGAGTTTGAAAAGTCACAAAAGTTGGGTGTTCGAGTACACAAAGTACTATTTTTTTAGGAAATTCAACTAGATGCAGTGATGATGTGTTGTGACATCTTAAAGGCCTCGTAGAGCTGATTAATTTGACACTTTGTTTAAGGAATTTGGTCCTCATTTTCCGTAGTTATCGAGTTTCAGATTTTGAAAAGTCACAAAAGTTGTGTGTTCGAGTACACAAAGTACTATTTTTTTAGGAAATTCAACTAGATGCAGTAATGATGTGTTGTGACATCTTAAAGGCCTCGTAGAGCTGATTAATTTGACACATCGTTTAAGGAATTTGGTCCTCATTTTCCGTAGTTATCGAGTTTCAGAATTTGAAAAGTCACAAAAGTTGGGTGTTCGAGTACACAAAGTACTATTTTTCTAGGAAATTTAACAAGATGCAAAGATGATGTGTTGTGACATCTTAAAGGCCTCGTAGGGCTGATTAATTTGACACTTTGTTTAAGGAATTTGGTCCTCATTTTCCGTAGTTATCGAGTCTCAGAGTTTGAAAAGTCACAAAAGTTGGGTGTTCGAGTACACAAAGTACTATTTTTCTAGGAAATTTAACAAGATGCAAAGATGATGTGTTGTGACATCTTAAAGGCCTCGTAGAGCTGATTAATTTGACACTTTGTTTAAGGAATTTGGTCCTCATTTTCCGTAGTTATCGAGTCTCAGAGTTTGAAAAGTCACAAAAGTTGGGTGTTCGAGTACACAAAGTACTATTTTTCTAGGAAATTTAACAAGATGCAAAGATGATGTGTTGTGACATCTTAAAGGCCTCGTAGGGCTGATTAATTTGACACTTTGTTTAAGGAACTTGGTCCTCATTTTCCGTAGTTATCGAGTCTCAGAGTTTGAAAAGTCACAAAAGTTGGGTGTTCGAGTACACAAAGTACTATTTTTCTAGTAAATTCAACAAGATGCAGTTATGATCTGTTGGGACATCTTAAAGGCCTCGTAGAGCTGATTAATTTGACACATCGTTTAAGGAATTTGGTCCTCATTTTCCGTAGTTATCGAGTTTCAGAATTTGAAAAGTCACGAAAGTTGTATGTTCGAGTACACAAAGTACTATTTTTCTAGGAAATTTAACAAGATGCAAAGTTGATGTGTTGTGACATCTTAAAGGCCTCGTAGGGCTGATTAATTTGACACTTTGTTTAAGGAAATTGGTCCCCATTTTCCGTAGTTATCGAGTTTCAGAGTTTGAAAAGTAACAAAAGTTGTGTGTTCGAGTACACAAAGTACTATTTTTCTAGGAAATTCAACTAGATGCAGTGATGATGTGTTGTGAATCTTAAAGGCCTCGTAGGGCTGATTAATTTGACACTTTGTTTAAGGAATTTGGTCCCCATTTTCCGTAGTTATCGAGTTTCAGAGTTTGAAAAGTCACAAAAGTTGTGTGTTCGAGTACACAAAGTACTATTTTTCTAGGAAATTTAACAAGATGCAAAGATGATGTGTTGTGACATCTTAAAGGCCTCGTAGAGCTGATTAATTTGACACATCGTTTAAGGAATTTGGTCCCCATTTTCCGTAGTTATCGAGTTTCAGAGTTTGAAAAGTAACAAAAGTTGTGTGTTCGAGTACACAAAGTACTATTTTTCTAGGAAATTTAACAAGATGCAAAGATGATGTGTTGTGACATCTTAAAGGCCTCGTAGAGCTGATTAATTTGACACATCGTTTTAAGGAATTTGGTCCTCATTTTCCGTAGTTATCGAGTTTCAGAATTTGAAAAGTCACGAAAGTTGTGTGTTCGAGTACACAAAGTACTATTTTTCTAGGAAATTCAACTAAATGCAGTGATGATGTGTTGTGAATCTTAAAGGCCTCGTAGGGCTGATTAATTTGACACTTTGTTTAAGGAATTTGGTCCCCATTTTCCGTAGTTATCGAGTTTCAGAGTTTGAAAAGTCACAAAAGTTGGGTGTTCGAGTACACAAAGTACTATTTTTCTAGGAAATTTAACAAGATGCAAAGATGATGTGTTGTGACATCTTAAAGGCCTCGTAGGGCTGATTAATTTGACACTTTGTTTAAGGAATTTGGTCCTCATTTTCCGTAGTTATCGAGTCTCAGAGTTTGAAAAGTCACAAAAGTTGGGTGTTCGAGTACACAAAGTACTATTTTTCTAGGAAATTTAACAAGATGCAAAGATGATGTGTTATGACATCTTAAAGGCCTCGTAGAGCTGATTAATTTGACACTTTGTTTAAGGAATTTGGTCCTCATTTTCCGTAGTTATCGAGTTTCAGAATTTGAAAAGTCGCGAAAGTTGTATGTTCGAGTACACAAAGTACTATTTTTCTAGGAAATTTAACAAGATGCAAAGATGATGTGTTGTGACATCTTAAAGGCCTCGTAGAGCTGATTAATTTGAAACATCGTTTTAAGGAATTTGGTCCTCATTTTCCGTAGTTATCGAGTTTCAGAATTTGAAAAGTCACGAAAGTTGTGTGTTCGAGTACACAAAGTACTATTTTTCTAGTAAATTCAACTAGATGCAGTGATGATGTGTTGTGACATCTTAAAGGCCTCGTAGGGCTGATTAATTTGACACTTTGTTTAAGGAATTTGGTCCTCATTTTCCGTAGTTATCGAGTCTCAGAGTTTGAAAAGTCACAAAAGTTGGGTGTTCGAGTACACAAAGTACTATTTTTCTAGGAAATTTAACAAGATGCAAAGATGATGTGTTGTGACATCTTAAAGGCCTCGTAGAGCTGATTAATTTGACACTTTGTTTAAGGAATTTGGTCCTCATTTTCCGTAGTTATCGAGTCTCAGAGTTTGAAAAGTCACAAAAGTTGGGTGTTCGAGTACACAAAGTACTATTTTTCTAGGAAATTTAACAAGATGCAAAGATGATGTGTTGTGACATCTTAAAGGCCTCGTAGGGCTGATTAATTTGACACTTTGTTTAAGGAATTTGGTCCTCATTTTCCGTAGTTATCGAGTCTCAGAGTTTGAAAAGTCACAAAAGTTGGGTGTTCGAGTACACAAAGTACTATTTTTCTAGGAAATTTAACAAGATGCAAAGATGATGTGTTGTGACATCTTAAAGGCCTCGTAGGGCTGATTAATTTGACACTTTGTTTAAGGAATTTGGTCCTCATTTTCCGTAGTTATCGAGTCTCAGAGTTTGAAAAGTCACAAAAGTTGGGTGTTCGAGTACACAAAGTACTATTTTTCTAGGAAATTTAACAAGATGCAAAGATGATGTGTTGTGACATCTTAAAGGCCTCGTAGGACTGATTAATTTGACACTTTGTTTAAGGAATTTGGTCCTCATTTTCCGTAGTTATCGAGTGTCAGAGTTTGAAAAGTCACAAAAGTTGGGTGTTCGAGTACAAAAAGTACTATTTTTCTAGGAAATTTAACAAGATGCAAAGATGATGTGTTGTGACATCTTAAAGGCCTCGTAGAGCTGATTAATTTGACACTTTGTTTAAGGAATTTGGTCCTCATTTTCCGTAGTTATCGAGTTTCAGATTTTGAAAAGTCACAAAAGTTGGGTGTTCGAGTACACAAAGTACTATTTTTCTAGGAAATTTAACAAGATGCAAAGATGATGTGTTGTGACATCTTAAAGGCCTCGTAGGGCTGATTAATTTGACACTTTGTTTAAGGAATTTGGTCCTCATTTTCCGTAGTTATCGAGTCTCAGAGTTTGAAAAGTCACAAAAGTTGGGTGTTCGAGTACACAAAGTACTATTTTTCAAGGAAATTTAACAAGATGCAAAGATGATGTGTTGTGACGTCTTAAAGGCCTCGTAGAGCTGATTAATTTGACACTTTGTTTAAGGAATTTGGTCCTCATTTTCCGTAGTTATCGAGTCTCAGAGTTTGAAAAGTCACAAAAGTTGGGTGTTCGAGTACACAAAGTACTATTTTTCTAGGAAATTTAACAAGATGCAAAGATGATGTGTTGTGACATCTTAAAGGCCTCGTAGAGCTGATTAATTTGACACTTTGTTTAAGGAATTTGGTCCTCATTTTCCGTAGTTATCGAGTTTCAGATTTTGAAAAGTCACAAAAGTTGGGTGTTCGAGTACACAAAGTACTATTTTTCTAGGAAATTTAACAAGATGCAAAGATGATGTGTTGTGACATCTTAAAGGCCTCGTAGAGCTGATTAATTTGACACTTTGTTTAAGGAATTTGGTCCTCATTTTCCGTAGTTATCGAGTCTCAGAGTTTGAAAAGTCACAAAAGTTGGGTGTTCGAGTACACAAAGTACTATTTTTCTAGGAAATTTAACAAGATGCAAAGATGATGTGTTGTGACATCTTAAAGGCCTCGTAGAGCTGATTAATTTGACACTTTGTTTAAGGAATTTGGTCCTCATTTTCCGTAGTTATCGAGTTTCAGATTTTGAAAAGTCACAAAAGTTGGGTGTTCGAGTACACAAAGTACTATTTTTCTAGGAAATTTAACAAGATGCAAAGATGATGTGTTGTGACATCTTAAAGGCCTCGTAGAGCTGATTAATTTGACACTTTGTTTAAGGAATTTGGTCCTCATTTTCCGTAGTTATCGAGTCTCAGAGTTTGAAAAGTCACAAAAGTTGGGTGTTCGAGTACACAAAGTACTATTTTTCTAGGAAATTTAACAAGATGCAAAGATGATGTGTTGTGACATCTTAAAGGCCTCGTAGGGCTGATTAATTTGACACTTTGTTTAAGGAATTTGGTCCTCATTTTCCGTAGTTATCGAGTCTCAGAGTTTGAAAAGTCACAAAAGTTGGGTGTTCGAGTACACAAAGTACTATTTTTCTAGGAAATTTAACAAGATGCAAAGATGATGTGTTGTGACATCTTAAAGGCCTCGTAGAGCTGATTAATTTGACACTTTGTTTAAGGAATTTGGTCCTCATTTTCCGTAGTTATCGAGTCTCAGAGTTTGAAAAGTCACAAAAGTTGGGTGTTCGAGTACACAAAGTACTATTTTTCTAGGAAATTTAACAAGATGCAAAGATGATGTGTTGTGACATCTTAAAGGCCTCGTAGGGCTGATTAATTTGACACTTTGTTTAAGGAATTTGGTCCTCATTTTCCGTAGTTATCGAGTCTCAGAATTTGAAAAGTCACAAAAGTTGGGTGTTCGAGTACACAAAGTACTATTTTTCTAGGAAATTTAACAAGATGCAAAGATGATGTGTTGTGACATCTTAAAGGCCTCGTAGAGCTGATTAATTTGACACTTTGTTTAAGGAATTTGGTCCTCATTTTCCGTAGTTATCGAGTTTCAGATTTTGAAAAGTCACAAAAGTTGGGTGTTCGAGTACACAAAGTACTATTTTTCTAGGAAATTTAACAAGATGCAAAGATGATGTGTTGTGACATCTTAAAGGCCTCGTAGAGCTGATTAATTTGACACTTTGTTTAAGGAATTTGGTCCTCATTTTCCGTAGTTATCGAGTCTCAGAGTTTGAAAAGTCACAAAAGTTGGGTGTTCGAGTACACAAAGTACTATTTTTCTAGGAAATTTAACAAGATGCAAAGATGATGTGTTGTGACATCTTAAAGGCCTCGTAGGGCTGATTAATTTGACACTTTGTTTAAGGAATTTGGTCCTCATTTTCCGTAGTTATCGAGTCTCAGAGTTTGAAAAGTCACAAAAGTTGGGTGTTCGAGTACACAAAGTACTATTTTTCTAGTAAATTCAACAAGATGCAGTTATGATCTGTTGGGACATCTTAAAGGCCTCGTAGAGCTGATTAATTTGACACTTTGTTTAAGGAATTTGGTCCTCATTTTCCGTAGTTATCGAGTGTCAGAGTTTGAAAAGTCACAAAAGTTGGGTGTTCGAGTACACAAAGTACTATTTTTCTAGGAAATTTAACAAGATGCAAAGATGATGTGTTGTGACATCTTAAAGGCCTCGTAGGGCTGATTAATTTGACACTTTGTTTAAGGAATTTGGTCCTCATTTTCCGTAGTTATCGAGTCTCAGAGTTTGAAAAGTCACAAAAGTTGGGTGTTCGAGTACACAAAGTACTATTTTTCTAGGAAATTTAACAAGATGCAAAGATGATGTGTTGTGACATCTTAAAGGCCTCGTAGGGCTGATTAATTTGACACTTTGTTTAAGGAATTTGGTCCTCATTTTCCGTAGTTATCGAGTCTCAGAGTTTGAAAAGTCACAAAAGTTGGGTGTTCGAGTACACAAAGTACTATTTTTCTAGGAAATTTAACAAGATGCAAAGATGATGTGTTGTGACATCTTAAAGGCCTCGTAGAGCTGATTAATTTGACACTTTGTTTAAGGAATTTGGTCCTCATTTTCCGTAGTTATCGAGTTTCAGATTTTGAAAAGTCACAAAAGTTGGGTGTTCGAGTACACAAAGTACTATTTTTCTAGGAAATTTAACAAGATGCAAAGATGATGTGTTGTGACATCTTAAAGGCCTCGTAGGGCTGATTAATTTGACACTTTGTTTAAGGAATTTGGTCCTCATTTTCCGTAGTTATCGAGTCTCAGAGTTTGAAAAGTCACAAAAGTTGGGTGTTCGAGTACACAAAGTACTATTTTTCTAGGAAATTTAACAAGATGCAAAGATGATGTGTTGTGACATCTTAAAGGCCTCGTAGAGCTGATTAATTTGACACTTTGTTTAAGGAATTTGGTCCTCATTTTCCGTAGTTATCGAGTCTCAGAGTTTGAAAAGTCACAAAAGTTGGGTGTTCGAGTACACAAAGTACTATTTTTCTAGGAAATTTAACAAGATGCAAAGATGATGTGTTGTGACATCTTAAAGGCCTCGTAGAGCTGATTAATTTGACACTTTGTTTAAGGAATTTGGTCCTCATTTTCCGTAGTTATCGAGTTTCAGATTTTGAAAAGTCACAAAAGTTGGGTGTTCGAGTACACAAAGTACTATTTTTCTAGGAAATTTAACAAGATGCAAAGATGATGTGTTGTGACATCTTAAAGGCCTCGTAGAGCTGATTAATTTGACACTTTGTTTAAGGAATTTGGTCCTCATTTTCCGTAGTTATCGAGTCTCAGAGTTTGAAAAGTCACAAAAGTTGGGTGTTCGAGTACACAAAGTACTATTTTTCTAGGAAATTTAACAAGATGCAAAGATGATGTGTTGTGACATCTTAAAGGCCTCGTAGGGCTGATTAATTTGACACTTTGTTTAAGGAATTTGGTCCTCATTTTCCGTAGTTATCGAGTTTCAGATTTTGAAAAGTCACAAAAGTTGGGTGTTCGAGTACACAAAGTACTATTTTTCTAGGAAATTTAACAAGATGCAAAGATGATGTGTTGTGACATCTTAAAGGCCTCGTAGGACTGATTAATTTGACACTTTGTTTAAGGAATTTGGTCCTCATTTTCCGTAGTTATCGAGTGTCAGAGTTTGAAAAGTCACAAAAGTTGGGTGTTCGAGTACACAAAGTACTATTTTTCTAGGAAATTTAACAAGATGCAAAGATGATGTGTTGTGACATCTTAAAGGCCTCGTAGAGCTGATTAATTTGACACTTTGTTTAAGGAATTTGGTCCTCATTTTCCGTAGTTATCGAGTTTCAGATTTTGAAAAGTCACAAAAGTTGGGTGTTCGAGTACACAAAGTACTATTTTTCTAGGAAATTTAACAAGATGCAAAGATGATGTGTTGTGACATCTTAAAGGCCTCGTAGAGCTGATTAATTTGACACTTTGTTTAAGGAATTTGGTCCTCATTTTCCGTAGTTATCGAGTCTCAGAGTTTGAAAAGTCACAAAAGTTGGGTGTTCGAGTACACAAAGTACTATTTTTCTAGGAAATTTAACAAGATGCAAAGATGATGTGTTGTGACATCTTAAAGGCCTCGTAGGGCTGATTAATTTGACACTTTGTTTAAGGAATTTGGTCCTCATTTTCCGTAGTTATCGAGTCTCAGAGTTTGAAAAGTCACAAAAGTTGGGTGTTCGAGTACACAAAGTACTATTTTTCTAGGAAATTTAACAAGATGCAAAGATGATGTGTTGTGACATCTTAAAGGCCTCGTAGGGCTGATTAATTTGACACTTTGTTTAAGGAATTTGGTCCTCATTTTCCGTAGTTATCGAGTCTCAGAGTTTGAAAAGTCACAAAAGTTGGGTGTTCGAGTACACAAAGTACTATTTTTCTAGGAAATTTAACAAGATGCAAAGATGATGTGTTGTGACATCTTAAAGGCCTCGTAGGACTGATTAATTTGACACTTTGTTTAAGGAATTTGGTCCTCATTTTCCGTAGTTATCGAGTGTCAGAGTTTGAAAAGTCACAAAAGTTGGGTGTTCGAGTACACAAAGTACTATTTTTCTAGGAAATTTAACAAGATGCAAAGATGATGTGTTGTGACATCTTAAAGGCCTCGTAGAGCTGATTAATTTGACACTTTGTTTAAGGAATTTGGTCCTCATTTTCCGTAGTTATCGAGTCTCAGAGTTTGAAAAGTCACAAAAGTTGGGTGTTCGAGTACACAAAGTACTATTTTTCTAGGAAATTTAACAAGATGCAGTTATGATCTGTTGGGACATCTTAAAGGCCTCGTAGAGCTGATTAATTTGACACTTTGTTTAAGGAATTTGGTCCTCATTTTCCGTAGTTATCGAGTGTCAGAGTTTGAAAAGTCACAAAAGTTGGGTGTTCGAGTACACAAAGTACTATTTTTCTAGGAAATTTAACAAGATGCAAAGATGATGTGTTGTGAATCTTAAAGGCCTCGTAGGGCTGATTAATTTGACACTTTGTTTAAGGAATTTGGTCCTCATTTTCCGTAGTTATCGAGTCTCAGAGTTTGAAAAGTCACAAAAGTTGGGTTTTCGAGTACACAAAGTACTATTTTTCTAGGAAATTTAACAAGATGCAAAGATGATGTGTTGTGACATCTTAAAGGCCTCGTAGGGCTGATTAATTTGACACTTTGTTTAAGGAATTTGGTCCTCATTTTCCGTAGTTATCGAGTCTCAGAGTTTGAAAAGTCACAAAAGTTGGGTGTTCGAGTACACAAAGTACTATTTTTCTAGGAAATTTAACAAGATGCAAAGATGATGTGTTGTGACATCTTAAAGGCCTCGTAGAGCTGATTAATTTGACACTTTGTTTAAGGAATTTGGTCCTCATTTTCCGTAGTTATCGAGTCTCAGAGTTTGAAAAGTCACAAAAGTTGGGTGTTCGAGTACACAAAGTACTATTTTTCTAGGAAATTTAACAAGATGCAAAGATGATGTGTTGTGACATCTTAAAGGCCTCGTAGAGCTGATTAATTTGACACTTTGTTTAAGGAATTTGGTCCTCATTTTCCGTAGTTATCGAGTTTCAGATTTTGAAAAGTCACCAAAGTTGGGTGTTCGAGTACACAAAGTACTATTTTTCTAGGAAATTTAACAAGATGCAAAGATGATGTGTTGTGACATCTTAAAGGCCTCGTAGAGCTGATTAATTTGACACTTTGTTTAAGGAATTTGGTCCTCATTTTCCGTAGTTATCGAGTCTCAGAGTTTGAAAAGTCACAAAAGTTGGGTGTTCGAGTACACAAAGTACTATTTTTCTAGGAAATTTAACAAGATGCAAAGATGATGTGTTGTGAATCTTAAAGGCCTCGTAGGGCTGATTAATTTGACACTTTGTTTAAGGAATTTGGTCCTCATTTTCCGTAGTTATCGAGTCTCAGAGTTTGAAAAGTCACAAAAGTTGGGTTTTCGAGTACACAAAGTACTATTTTTCTAGGAAATTTAACAAGATGCAAAGATGATGTGTTGTGACATCTTAAAGGCCTCGTAGGGCTGATTAATTTGACACTTTGTTTAAGGAATTTGGTCCTCATTTTCCGTAGTTATCGAGTCTCAGAGTTTGAAAAGTCACAAAAGTTGGGTGTTCGAGTACACAAAGTACTATTTTTCTAGGAAATTTAACAAGATGCAAAGATGATGTGTTGTGACATCTTAAAGGCCTCGTAGAGCTGATTAATTTGACACTTTGTTTAAGGAATTTGGTCCTCATTTTCCGTAGTTATCGAGTCTCAGAGTTTGAAAAGTCACAAAAGTTGGGTGTTCGAGTACACAAAGTACTATTTTTCTAGGAAATTTAACAAGATGCAAAGATGATGTGTTGTGACATCTTAAAGGCCTCGTAGAGCTGATTAATTTGACACTTTGTTTAAGGAATTTGGTCCTCATTTTCCGTAGTTATCGAGTTTCAGATTTTGAAAAGTCACCAAAGTTGGGTGTTCGAGTACACAAAGTACTATTTTTCTAGGAAATTTAACAAGATGCAAAGATGATGTGTTGTGACATCTTAAAGGCCTCGTAGGACTGATTAATTTGACACTTTGTTTAAGGAATTTGGTCCTCATTTTCCGTAGTTATCGAGTGTCAGAGTTTGAAAAGTCACAAAAGTTGGGTGTTCGAGTACACAAAGTACTATTTTTCTAGGAAATTTAACAAGATGCAAAGATGATGTGTTGTGACATCTTAAAGGCCTCGTAGGGCTGATTAATTTGACACTTTGTTTAAGGAATTTGGTCCTCATTTTCCGTAGTTATCGAGTCTCAGAGTTTGAAAAGTCACAAAAGTTGGGTGTTCGAGTACACAAAGTACTATTTTTCTAGGAAATTTAACAAGATGCAAAGATGATGTGTTGTGACATCTTAAAGGCCTCGTAGAGCTGATTAATTTGACACTTTGTTTAAGGAATTTGGTCCTCATTTTCCGTAGTTATCGAGTCTCAGAGTTTGAAAAGTCACAAAAGTTGGGTGTTCGAGTACACAAAGTACTATTTTTCTAGGAAATTTAACAAGATGCAGTTATGATCTGTTGGGACATCTTAAAGGCCTCGTAGAGCTGATTAATTTGACACTTTGTTTAAGGAATTTGGTCCTCATTTTCCGTAGTTATCGAGTGTCAGAGTTTGAAAAGTCACAAAAGTTGGGTGTTCGAGTACACAAAGTACTATTTTTCTAGGAAATTTAACAAGATGCAAAGATGATGTGTTGTGACATCTTAAAGGCCTCGTAGGGCTGATTAATTTGACACTTTGTTTAAGGAATTTGGTCCTCATTTTCCGTAGTTATCGAGTCTCAGAGTTTGAAAAGTCACAAAAGTTGGGTGTTCGAGTACACAAAGTACTATTTTTCTAGGAAATTTAACAAGATGCAAAGATGATGTGTTGTGACATCTTAAAGGCCTCGTAGGACTGATTAATTTGACACTTTGTTTAAGGAATTTGGTCCTCATTTTCCGTAGTTATCGAGTGTCAGAGTTTGAAAAGTCACAAAAGTTGGGTGTTCGAGTACACAAAGTACTATTTTTCTAGGAAATTTAACAAGATGCAAAGATGATGTGTTGTGACATCTTAAAGGCCTCGTAGAGCTGATTAATTTGACACTTTGTTTAAGGAATTTGGTCCTCATTTTCCGTAGTTATCGAGTTTCAGATTTTGAAAAGTCACAAAAGTTGGGTGTTCGAGTACACAAAGTACTATTTTTCTAGGAAATTTAACAAGATGCAAAGATGATGTGTTGTGACATCTTAAAGGCCTCGTAGGGCTGATTAATTTGACACTTTGTTTAAGGAATTTGGTCCTCATTTTCCGTAGTTATCGAGTCTCAGAGTTTGAAAAGTCACAAAAGTTGGGTGTTCGAGTACACAAAGTACTATTTTTCTAGGAAATTTAACAAGATGCAAAGATGATGTGTTGTGACATCTTAAAGGCCTCGTAGAGCTGATTAATTTGACACTTTGTTTAAGGAATTTGGTCCTCATTTTCCGTAGTTATCGAGTTTCAGATTTTGAAAAGTCACAAAAGTTGGGTGTTCGAGTACACAAAGTACTATTTTTCTAGGAAATTTAACAAGATGCAAAGATGATGTGTTGTGACATCTTAAAGGCCTCGTAGAGCTGATTAATTTGACACTTTGTTTAAGGAATTTGGTCCTCATTTTCCGTAGTTATCGAGTCTCAGAGTTTGAAAAGTCACAAAAGTTGGGTGTTCGAGTACACAAAGTACTATTTTTCTAGGAAATTTAACAAGATGCAAAGATGATGTGTTGTGAC
This sequence comes from Euwallacea fornicatus, assembly GCF_040115645.1. NCBI lineage: Eukaryota > Metazoa > Arthropoda > Insecta > Coleoptera > Curculionidae > Euwallacea > Euwallacea fornicatus. The sequence continues at coordinate 48,319 of NW_027096049.1, read as the reverse complement.
ATCTTAAAGGCCTCGTAGGGCTGATTAATTTGACACTTTGTTTAAGGAATTTGGTCCTCATTTTCCGTAGTTATCGAGTCTCAGAGTTTGAAAAGTCACAAAAGTTGGGTGTTCGAGTACACAAAGTACTATTTTTCTAGGAAATTTAACAAGATGCAAAGATGATGTGTTGTGACATCTTAAAGGCCTCGTAGAGCTGATTAATTTGACACTTTGTTTAAGGAATTTGGTCCTCATTTTCCGTAGTTATCGAGTCTCAGAGTTTGAAAAGTCACAAAAGTTGGGTGTTCGAGTACACAAAGTACTATTTTTCTAGGAAATTTAACAAGATGCAAAGATGATGTGTTGTGACATCTTAAAGGCCTCGTAGGGCTGATTAATTTGACACTTTGTTTAAGGAATTTGGTCCTCATTTTCCGTAGTTATCGAGTCTCAGAGTTTGAAAAGTCACAAAAGTTGGGTGTTCGAGTACACAAAGTACTATTTTTCTAGGAAATTTAACAAGATGCAAAGATGATGTGTTGTGACATCTTAAAGGCCTCGTAGAGCTGATTAATTTGACACATCCTTTAAGGAATTTGGTCCTCATTTTCCGTAGTTATCGAGTCTCAGAGTTTGAAAAGTCACAAAAGTTGGGTGTTCGAGTACACAAAGTACTATTTTTCTAGGAAATTTAACAAGATGTAAAGATGATGTGTTGTGACATCTTAAAGGCCTCGTAGGGCTGGTTAATTTGACACTTTGTTTAAGGAATTTGGTCCTCATTTTCCGTAGTTATCGAGTCTCAGAGTTTGAAAAGTCACAAAAGTTGGGTGTTCGAGTACACAAAGTACTATTTTTCTAGGAAATTTAACAAGATGCAAAGATGATGTGTTGTGACATCTTAAAGGCCTCGTAGAGCTGATTAATTTGACACTTTGTTTAAGGAATTTGGTCCTCATTTTCCGTAGTTATCGAGTTTCAGAGTTTGAAAAGTCACAAAAGTTGGGTGTTCGAGTACACAAAGTACTATTTTTCTAGGAAATTTAACAAGATGCAAAGATGATGTGTTGTGACATCTTAAAGGCCTCGTAGGGCTGATTAATTTGACACTTTGTTTAAGGAATTTGGTCCTCATTTTCCGTAGTTATCGAGTTTCAGATTTTGAAAAGTCACAAAAGTTGGGTGTTCGAGTACACAAAGTACTATTTTTCTAGGAAATTTAACAAGATGCAAAGATGATGTGTTGTGACATCTTAAAGGCCTCGTAGAGCTGATTAATTTGACACTTTGTTTAAGGAATTTGGTCCTCATTTTCCGTAGTTATCGAGTTTCAGATTTTGAAAAGTCACAAAAGTTGGGTGTTCGAGTACACAAAGTACTATTTTTCTAGGAAATTTAACAAGATGCAAAGATGATGTGTTGTGACATCTTAAAGGCCTCGTAGAGCTGATTAATTTGACACTTTGTTTAAGGAATTTGGTCCTCATTTTCCGTAGTTATCGAGTCTCAGAGTTTGAAAAGTCACAAAAGTTGGGTGTTCGAGTACACAAAGTACTATTTTTCTAGGAAATTTAACAAGATGCAAAGATGATGTGTTGTGACATCTTAAAGGCCTCGTAGAGCTGATTAATTTGACACTTTGTTTAAGGAATTTGGTCCTCATTTTCCGTAGTTATCGAGTTTCAGATTTTGAAAAGTCACAAAAGTTGGGTGTTCGAGTACACAAAGTACTATTTTTCTAGGAAATTTAACAAGATGCAAAGATGATGTGTTGTGACATCTTAAAGGCCTCGTAGAGCTGATTAATTTGACACTTTGTTTAAGGAATTTGGTCCTCATTTTCCGTAGTTATCGAGTCTCAGAATTTGAAAAGTCACAAAAGTTGGGTGTTCGAGTACACAAAGTACTATTTTTCTAGGAAATTTAACAAGATGCAAAGATGATGTGTTGTGACATCTTAAAGGCCTCGTAGGGCTGATTAATTTGACACTTTGTTTAAGGAATTTGGTCCTCATTTTCCGTAGTTATCGAGTCTCAGAGTTTGAAAAGTCACAAAAGTTGGGTGTTCGAGTACACAAAGTACTATTTTTCTAGTAAATTCAACAAGATGCAGTTATGATCTGTTGGGACATCTTAAAGGCCTCGTAGAGCTGATTAATTTGACACTTTGTTTAAGGAATTTGGTCCTCATTTTCCGTAGTTATCGAGTGTCAGAGTTTGAAAAGTCACAAAAGTTGGGTGTTCGAGTACACAAAGTACTATTTTTCTAGGAAATTTAACAAGATGCAAAGATGATGTGTTGTGACATCTTAAAGGCCTCGTAGGGCTGATTAATTTGACACTTTGTTTAAGGAATTTGGTCCTCATTTTCCGTAGTTATCGAGTGTCAGAGTTTGAAAAGTCACAAAAGTTGGGTGTTCGAGTACACAAAGTACTATTTTTCTAGGAAATTTAACAAGATGCAAAGATGATGTGTTGTGACATCTTAAAGGCCTCGTAGAGCTGATTAATTTGACACTTTGTTTAAGGAATTTGGTCCTCATTTTCCGTAGTTATCGAGTTTCAGATTTTGAAAAGTCACAAAAGTTGGGTGTTCGAGTACACAAAGTACTATTTTTCTAGGAAATTTAACAAGATGCAAAGATGATGTGTTGTGACATCTTAAAGGCCTCGTAGGGCTGATTAATTTGACACTTTGTTTAAGGAATTTGGTCCTCATTTTCCGTAGTTATCGAGTCTCAGAGTTTGAAAAGTCACAAAAGTTGGGTGTTCGAGTACACAAAGTACTATTTTTCTAGGAAATTTAACAAGATGCAAAGATGATGTGTTGTGACATCTTAAAGGCCTCGTAGAGCTGATTAATTTGACACTTTGTTTAAGGAATTTGGTCCTCATTTTCCGTAGTTATCGAGTCTCAGAGTTTGAAAAGTCACAAAAGTTGGGTGTTCGAGTACACAAAGTACTATTTTTCTAGGAAATTTAACAAGATGCAAAGATGATGTGTTGTGACATCTTAAAGGCCTCGTAGAGCTGATTAATTTGACACTTTGTTTAAGGAATTTGGTCCTCATTTTCCGTAGTTATCGAGTTTCAGATTTTGAAAAGTCACAAAAGTTGGGTGTTCGAGTACACAAAGTACTATTTTTCTAGGAAATTTAACAAGATGCAAAGATGATGTGTTGTGACATCTTAAAGGCCTCGTAGAGCTGATTAATTTGACACTTTGTTTAAGGAATTTGGTCCTCATTTTCCGTAGTTGTCGAGTCTCAGAGTTTTAAAAGTCACAAAAGTTGGGTGTTCGAGTACACAAAGTACTATTTTTCTAGGAAATTTAACAAGATGCAAAGATGATGTGTTGTGACATCTTAAAGGCCTCGTAGGGCTGATTAATTTGACACTTTGTTTAAGGAATTTGGTCCTCATTTTCCGTAGTTATCGAGTGTCAGAGTTTGAAAAGTCACAAAAGTTGGGTGTTCGAGTACACAAAGTACTATTTTTCTAGGAAATTTAACAAGATGCAAAGATGATGTGTTGTGACATCTTAAAGGCCTCGTAGGGCTGATTAATTTGACACTTTGTTTAAGGAATTTGGTCCTCATTTTCCGTAGTTATCGAGTCTCAGAGTTTGAAAAGTCACAAAAGTTGGGTGTTCGAGTACACAAAGTACTATTTTTCTAGGAAATTTAACAAGATGCAAAGATGATGTGTTGTGACATCTTAAAGGCCTCGTAGGGCTGATTAATTTGACACTTTGTTTAAGGAATTTGGTCCTCATTTTCCGTAGTTATCGAGTCTCAGAGTTTGAAAAGTCACAAAAGTTGGGTGTTCGAGTACACAAAGTACTATTTTTCTAGGAAATTTAACAAGATGCAAAGATGATGTGTTGTGACATCTTAAAGGCCTCGTAGGACTGATTAATTTGACACTTTGTTTAAGGAATTTGGTCCTCATTTTCCGTAGTTATCGAGTGTCAGAGTTTGAAAAGTCACAAAAGTTGGGTGTTCGAGTACACAAAGTACTATTTTTCTAGGAAATTTAACAAGATGCAAAGATGATGTGTTGTGACATCTTAAAGGCCTCGTAGAGCTGATTAATTTGACACTTTGTTTAAGGAATTTGGTCCTCATTTTCCGTAGTTATCGAGTTTCAGATTTTGAAAAGTCACAAAAGTTGGGTGTTCGAGTACACAAAGTACTATTTTTCTAGGAAATTTAACAAGATGCAAAGATGATGTGTTGTGAATCTTAAAGGCCTCGTAGAGCTGATTAATTTGACACTTTGTTTAAGGAATTTGGTCCTCATTTTCCGTAGTTATCGAGTCTCAGAGTTTGAAAAGTCACAAAAGTTGGGTGTTCGAGTACACAAAGTACTATTTTTCTAGGAAATTTAACAAGATGCAAAGATGATGTGTTGTGACATCTTAAAGGCCTCGTAGGGCTGATTAATTTGACACTTTGTTTAAGGAATTTGGTCCTCATTTTCCGTAGTTATCGAGTCTCAGAGTTTGAAAAGTCACAAAAGTTGGGTGTTCGAGTACACAAAGTACTATTTTTCTAGTAAATTCAACAAGATGCAGTTATGATCTGTTGGGACATCTTAAAGGCCTCGTAGAGCTGATTAATTTGACACTTTGTTTAAGGAATTTGGTCCTCATTTTCCGTAGTTATCGAGTGTCAGAGTTTGAAAAGTCACAAAAGTTGGGTGTTCGAGTACACAAAGTACTATTTTTCTAGGAAATTTAACAAGATGCAAAGATGATGTGTTGTGACATCTTAAAGGCCTCGTAGGGCTGATTAATTTGACACTTTGTTTAAGGAATTTGGTCCTCATTTTCCGTAGTTATCGAGTCTCAGAGTTTGAAAAGTCACAAAAGTTGGGTGTTCGAGTACACAAAGTACTATTTTTCTAGGAAATTTAACAAGATGCAAAGATGATGTGTTGTGACATCTTAAAGGCCTCGTAGGGCTGATTAATTTGACACTTTGTTTAAGGAATTTGGTCCTCATTTTCCGTAGTTATCGAGTCTCAGAGTTTGAAAAGTCACAAAAGTTGGGTGTTCGAGTACACAAAGTACTATTTTTCTAGGAAATTTAACAAGATGCAAAGATGATGTGTTGTGACATCTTAAAGGCCTCGTAGGACTGATTAATTTGACACTTTGTTTAAGGAATTTGGTCCTCATTTTCCGTAGTTATCGAGTGTCAGAGTTTGAAAAGTCACAAAAGTTGGGTGTTCGAGTACACAAAGTACTATTTTTCTAGGAAATTTAACAAGATGCAAAGATGATGTGTTGTGACATCTTAAAGGCCTCGTAGAGCTGATTAATTTGACACTTTGTTTAAGGAATTTGGTCCTCATTTTCCGTAGTTATCGAGTTTCAGATTTTGAAAAGTCACAAAAGTTGGGTGTTCGAGTACACAAAGTACTATTTTTCTAGGAAATTTAACAAGATGCAAAGATGATGTGTTGTGAATCTTAAAGGCCTCGTAGAGCTGATTAATTTGACACTTTGTTTAAGGAATTTGGTCCTCATTTTCCGTAGTTATCGAGTCTCAGAGTTTGAAAAGTCACAAAAGTTGGGTGTTCGAGTACACAAAGTACTATTTTTCTAGGAAATTTAACAAGATGCAAAGATGATGTGTTGTGAATCTTAAAGGCCTCGTAGAGCTGATTAATTTGACACTTTGTTTAAGGAATTTGGTCCTCATTTTCCGTAGTTATCGAGTCTCAGAGTTTGAAAAGTCACAAAAGTTGGGTTTTCGAGTACACAAAGTACTATTTTTCTAGGAAATTTAACAAGATGCAAAGATGATGTGTTGTGACATCTTAAAGGCCTCGTAGGGCTGATTAATTTGACACTTTGTTTAAGGAATTTGGTCCTCATTTTCCGTAGTTATCGAGTGTCAGAGTTTGAAAAGTCACAAAAGTTGGGTGTTCGAGTACACAAAGTACTATTTTTCTAGGAAATTTAACAAGATGCAAAGATGATGTGTTGTGACATCTTAAAGGCCTCGTAGGACTGATTAATTTGACACTTTGTTTAAGGAATTTGGTCCTCATTTTCCGTAGTTATCGAGTGTCAGAGTTTGAAAAGTCACAAAAGTTGGGTGTTCGAGTACACAAAGTACTATTTTTCTAGGAAATTTAACAAGATGCAAAGATGATGTGTTGTGACATCTTAAAGGCCTCGTAGGGCTGATTAATTTGACACTTTGTTTAAGGAATTTGGTCCTCATTTTCCGTAGTTATCGAGTCTCAGAGTTTGAAAAGTCACAAAAGTTGGGTGTTCGAGTACACAAAGTACTATTTTTCTAGGAAATTTAACAAGATGCAAAGATGATGTGTTGTGACATCTTAAAGGCCTCGTAGGACTGATTAATTTGACACTTTGTTTAAGGAATTTGGTCCTCATTTTCCGTAGTTATCGAGTGTCAGAGTTTGAAAAGTCACAAAAGTTGGGTGTTCGAGTACACAAAGTACTATTTTTCTAGGAAATTTAACAAGATGCAAAGATGATGTGTTGTGACATCTTAAAGGCCTCGTAGGGCTGATTAATTTGACACTTTGTTTAAGGAATTTGGTCCTCATTTTCCGTAGTTATCGAGTGTCAGAGTTTGAAAAGTCACAAAAGTTGGGTGTTCGAGTACACAAAGTACTATTTTTCTAGGAAATTTAACAAGATGCAAAGATGATGTGTTGTGAATCTTAAAGGCCTCGTAGAGCTGATTAATTTGACACTTTGTTTAAGGAATTTGGTCCTCATTTTCCGTAGTTATCGAGTCTCAGAGTTTGAAAAGTCACAAAAGTTGGGTGTTCGAGTACACAAAGTACTATTTTTCTAGGAAATTTAACAAGATGCAAAGATGATGTGTTGTGAATCTTAAAGGCCTCGTAGAGCTGATTAATTTGACACTTTGTTTAAGGAATTTGGTCCTCATTTTCCGTAGTTATCGAGTCTCAGAGTTTGAAAAGTCACAAAAGTTGGGTTTTCGAGTACACAAAGTACTATTTTTCTAGGAAATTTAACAAGATGCAAAGATGATGTGTTGTGACATCTTAAAGGCCTCGTAGGGCTGATTAATTTGACACTTTGTTTAAGGAATTTGGTCCTCATTTTCCGTAGTTATCGAGTCTCAGAGTTTGAAAAGTCACAAAAGTTGGGTGTTCGAGTACACAAAGTACTATTTTTCTAGGAAATTTAACAAGATGCAAAGATGATGTGTTGTGACATCTTAAAGGCCTCGTAGAGCTGATTAATTTGACACTTTGTTTAAGGAATTTGGTCCTCATTTTCCGTAGTTATCGAGTCTCAGAGTTTGAAAAGTCACAAAAGTTGGGTGTTCGAGTACACAAAGTACTATTTTTCTAGGAAATTTAACAAGATGCAAAGATGATGTGTTGTGACATCTTAAAGGCCTCGTAGGACTGATTAATTTGACACTTTGTTTAAGGAATTTGGTCCTCATTTTCCGTAGTTATCGAGTTTCAGATTTTGAAAAGTCACCAAAGTTGGGTGTTCGAGTACACAAAGTACTATTTTTCTAGGAAATTTAACAAGATGCAAAGATGATGTGTTGTGACATCTTAAAGGCCTCGTAGGACTGATTAATTTGACACTTTGTTTAAGGAATTTGGTCCTCATTTTCCGTAGTTATCGAGTGTCAGAGTTTGAAAAGTCACAAAAGTTGGGTGTTCGAGTACACAAAGTACTATTTTTCTAGGAAATTTAACAAGATGCAAAGATGATGTGTTGTGACATCTTAAAGGCCTCGTAGGGCTGATTAATTTGACACTTTGTTTAAGGAATTTGGTCCTCATTTTCCGTAGTTATCGAGTCTCAGAGTTTGAAAAGTCACAAAAGTTGGGTGTTCGAGTACACAAAGTACTATTTTTCTCGGAAATTTAACAAGATGCAAAGATGATGTGTTGTGACATCTTAAAGGCCTCGTAGAGCTGATTAATTTGACACTTTGTTTAAGGAATTTGGTCCTCATTTTCCGTAGTTGTCGAGTCTCAGAGTTTTAAAAGTCACAAAAGTTGGGTGTTCGAGTACACAAAGTACTATTTTTCTAGGAAATTTAACAAGATGCAAAGATGATGTGTTGTGACATCTTAAAGGCCTCGTAGGGCTGATTAATTTGACACTTTGTTTAAGGAATTTGGTCCTCATTTTCCGTAGTTATCGAGTTTCAGATTTTGAAAAGTCACAAAAGTTGGGTGTTCGAGTACACAAAGTACTATTTTTCTAGGAAATTTAACAAGATGCAAAGATGATGTGTTGTGACATCTTAAAGGCCTCGTAGGACTGATTAATTTGACACTTTGTTTAAGGAATTTGGTCCTCATTTTCCGTAGTTATCGAGTGTCAGAGTTTGAAAAGTCACAAAAGTTGGGTGTTCGAGTACACAAAGTACTATTTTTCTAGGAAATTTAACAAGATGCAAAGATGATGTGTTGTGACATCTTAAAGGCCTCGTAGAGCTGATTAATTTGACACTTTGTTTAAGGAATTTGGTCCTCATTTTCCGTAGTTATCGAGTTTCAGATTTTGAAAAGTCACAAAAGTTGGGTGTTCGAGTACACAAAGTACTATTTTTCTAGGAAATTTAACAAGATGCAAAGATGATGTGTTGTGACATCTTAAAGGCCTCGTAGAGCTGATTAATTTGACACTTTGTTTAAGGAATTTGGTCCTCATTTTCCGTAGTTATCGAGTCTCAGAGTTTGAAAAGTCACAAAAGTTGGGTGTTCGAGTACACAAAGTACTATTTTTCTAGGAAATTTAACAAGATGCAAAGATGATGTGTTGTGACATCTTAAAGGCCTCGTAGGGCTGATTAATTTGACACTTTGTTTAAGGAATTTGGTCCTCATTTTCCGTAGTTATCGAGTCTCAGAGTTTGAAAAGTCACAAAAGTTGGGTGTTCGAGTACACAAAGTACTATTTTTCTAGTAAATTCAACAAGATGCAGTTATGATCTGTTGGGACATCTTAAAGGCCTCGTAGAGCTGATTAATTTGACACTTTGTTTAAGGAATTTGGTCCTCATTTTCCGTAGTTATCGAGTGTCAGAGTTTGAAAAGTCACAAAAGTTGGGTGTTCGAGTACACAAAGTACTATTTTTCTAGGAAATTTAACAAGATGCAAAGATGATGTGTTGTGACATCTTAAAGGCCTCGTAGGGCTGATTAATTTGACACTTTGTTTAAGGAATTTGGTCCTCATTTTCCGTAGTTATCGAGTCTCAGAGTTTGAAAAGTCACAAAAGTTGGGTGTTCGAGTACACAAAGTACTATTTTTCTAGGAAATTTAACAAGATGCAAAGATGATGTGTTGTGACATCTTAAAGGCCTCGTAGGACTGATTAATTTGACACTTTGTTTAAGGAATTTGGTCCTCATTTTCCGTAGTTATCGAGTGTCAGAGTTTGAAAAGTCACAAAAGTTGGGTGTTCGAGTACACAAAGTACTATTTTTCTAGGAAATTTAACAAGATGCAAAGATGATGTGTTGTGACATCTTAAAGGCCTCGTAGAGCTGATTAATTTGACACTTTGTTTAAGGAATTTGGTCCTCATTTTCCGTAGTTATCGAGTTTCAGATTTTGAAAAGTCACAAAAGTTGGGTGTTCGAGTACACAAAGTACTATTTTTCTAGGAAATTTAACAAGATGCAAAGATGATGTGTTGTGAATCTTAAAGGCCTCGTAGAGCTGATTAATTTGACACTTTGTTTAAGGAATTTGGTCCTCATTTTCCGTAGTTATCGAGTCTCAGAGTTTGAAAAGTCACAAAAGTTGGGTGTTCGAGTACACAAAGTACTATTTTTCTAGGAAATTTAACAAGATGCAAAGATGATGTGTTGTGAATCTTAAAGGCCTCGTAGAGCTGATTAATTTGACACTTTGTTTAAGGAATTTGGTCCTCATTTTCCGTAGTTATCGAGTCTCAGAGTTTGAAAAGTCACAAAAGTTGGGTTTTCGAGTACACAAAGTACTATTTTTCTAGGAAATTTAACAAGATGCAAAGATGATGTGTTGTGACATCTTAAAGGCCTCGTAGGGCTGATTAATTTGACACTTTGTTTAAGGAATTTGGTCCTCATTTTCCGTAGTTATCGAGTGTCAGAGTTTGAAAAGTCACAAAAGTTGGGTGTTCGAGTACACAAAGTACTATTTTTCTAGGAAATTTAACAAGATGCAAAGATGATGTGTTGTGACATCTTAAAGGCCTCGTAGGACTGATTAATTTGACACTTTGTTTAAGGAATTTGGTCCTCATTTTCCGTAGTTATCGAGTGTCAGAGTTTGAAAAGTCACAAAAGTTGGGTGTTCGAGTACACAAAGTACTATTTTTCTAGGAAATTTAACAAGATGCAAAGATGATGTGTTGTGACATCTTAAAGGCCTCGTAGGGCTGATTAATTTGACACTTTGTTTAAGGAATTTGGTCCTCATTTTCCGTAGTTATCGAGTCTCAGAGTTTGAAAAGTCACAAAAGTTGGGTGTTCGAGTACACAAAGTACTATTTTTCTAGGAAATTTAACAAGATGCAAAGATGATGTGTTGTGACATCTTAAAGGCCTCGTAGGACTGATTAATTTGACACTTTGTTTAAGGAATTTGGTCCTCATTTTCCGTAGTTATCGAGTGTCAGAGTTTGAAAAGTCACAAAAGTTGGGTGTTCGAGTACACAAAGTACTATTTTTCTAGGAAATTTAACAAGATGCAAAGATGATGTGTTGTGACATCTTAAAGGCCTCGTAGGGCTGATTAATTTGACACTTTGTTTAAGGAATTTGGTCCTCATTTTCCGTAGTTATCGAGTCTCAGAGTTTGAAAAGTCACAAAAGTTGGGTGTTCGAGTACACAAAGTACTATTTTTCTAGGAAATTTAACAAGATGCAAAGATGATGTGTTGTGACATCTTAAAGGCCTCGTAGGACTGATTAATTTGACACTTTGTTTAAGGAATTTGGTCCTCATTTTCCGTAGTTATCGAGTGTCAGAGTTTGAAAAGTCACAAAAGTTGGGTGTTCGAGTACACAAAGTACTATTTTTCTAGGAAATTTAACAAGATGCAAAGATGATGTGTTGTGACATCTTAAAGGCCTCGTAGGGCTGATTAATTTGACACTTTGTTTAAGGAATTTGGTCCTCATTTTCCGTAGTTATCGAGTCTCAGAGTTTGAAAAGTCACAAAAGTTGGGTGTTCGAGTACACAAAGTACTATTTTTCTAGGAAATTTAACAAGATGCAAAGATGATGTGTTGTGACATCTTAAAGGCCTCGTAGAGCTGATTAATTTGACACTTTGTTTAAGGAATTTGGTCCTCATTTTCCGTAGTTATCGAGTCTCAGAGTTTGAAAAGTCACAAAAGTTGGGTGTTCGAGTACACAAAGTACTATTTTTCTAGGAAATTTAACAAGATGCAAAGATGATGTGTTGTGACATCTTAAAGGCCTCGTAGAGCTGATTAATTTGACACTTTGTTTAAGGAATTTGGTCCTCATTTTCCGTAGTTATCGAGTCTCAGAGTTTGAAAAGTCACAAAAGTTGGGTGTTCGAGTACACAAAGTACTATTTTTCTAGGAAATTTAACAAGATGCAAAGATGATGTGTTGTGACATCTTAAAGGCCTCGTAGGGCTGATTAATTTGACACTTTGTTTAAGGAATTTGGTCCTCATTTTCCGTAGTTATCGAGTCTCAGAGTTTGAAAAGTCACAAAAGTTGGGTGTTCGAGTACACAAAGTACTATTTTTCTAGTAAATTCAACAAGATGCAGTTATGATCTGTTGGGACATCTTAAAGGCCTCGTAGAGCTGATTAATTTGACACTTTGTTTAAGGAATTTGGTCCTCATTTTCCGTAGTTATCGAGTGTCAGAGTTTGAAAAGTCACAAAAGTTGGGTGTTCGAGTACACAAAGTACTATTTTTCTAGGAAATTTAACAAGATGCAAAGATGATGTGTTGTGACATCTTAAAGGCCTCGTAGGGCTGATTAATTTGACACTTTGTTTAAGGAATTTGGTCCTCATTTTCCGTAGTTATCGAGTCTCAGAGTTTGAAAAGTCACAAAAGTTGGGTGTTCGAGTACACAAAGTACTATTTTTCTAGGAAATTTAACAAGATGCAAAGATGATGTGTTGTGACATCTTAAAGGCCTCGTAGGGCTGATTAATTTGACACTTTGTTTAAGGAATTTGGTCCTCATTTTCCGTAGTTATCGAGTCTCAGAGTTTGAAAAGTCACAAAAGTTGGGTGTTCGAGTACACAAAGTACTATTTTTCTAGGAAATTTAACAAGATGCAAAGATGATGTGTTGTGACATCTTAAAGGCCTCGTAGAGCTGATTAATTTGACACTTTGTTTAAGGAATTTGGTCCTCATTTTCCGTAGTTATCGAGTTTCAGATTTTGAAAAGTCACAAAAGTTGGGTGTTCGAGTACACAAAGTACTATTTTTCTAGGAAATTTAACAAGATGCAAAGATGATGTGTTGTGAATCTTAAAGGCCTCGTAGAGCTGATTAATTTGACACTTTGTTTAAGGAATTTGGTCCTCATTTTCCGTAGTTATCGAGTCTCAGAGTTTGAAAAGTCACAAAAGTTGGGTGTTCGAGTACACAAAGTACTATTTTTCTAGGAAATTTAACAAGATGCAAAGATGATGTGTTGTGAATCTTAAAGGCCTCGTAGAGCTGATTAATTTGACACTTTGTTTAAGGAATTTGGTCCTCATTTTCCGTAGTTATCGAGTCTCAGAGTTTGAAAAGTCACAAAAGTTGGGTTTTCGAGTACACAAAGTACTATTTTTCTAGGAAATTTAACAAGATGCAAAGATGATGTGTTGTGACATCTTAAAGGCCTCGTAGAGCTGATTAATTTGACACTTTGTTTAAGGAATTTGGTCCTCATTTTCCGTAGTTATCGAGTCTCAGAGTTTGAAAAGTCACAAAAGTTGGGTGTTCGAGTACACAAAGTACTATTTTTCTAGGAAATTTAACAAGATGCAAAGATGATGTGTTGTGACATCTTAAAGGCCTCGTAGGGCTGATTAATTTGACACTTTGTTTAAGGAATTTGGTCCTCATTTTCCGTAGTTATCGAGTCTCAGAGTTTGAAAAGTCACAAAAGTTGGGTGTTCGAGTACACAAAGTACTATTTTTCTAGTAAATTCAACAAGATGCAGTTATGATCTGTTGGGACATCTTAAAGGCCTCGTAGAGCTGATTAATTTGACACTTTGTTTAAGGAATTTGGTCCTCATTTTCCGTAGTTATCGAGTGTCAGAGTTTGAAAAGTCACAAAAGTTGGGTGTTCGAGTACACAAAGTACTATTTTTCTAGGAAATTTAACAAGATGCAAAGATGATGTGTTGTGACATCTTAAAGGCCTCGTAGGGCTGATTAATTTGACACTTTGTTTAAGGAATTTGGTCCTCATTTTCCGTAGTTATCGAGTCTCAGAGTTTGAAAAGTCACAAAAGTTGGGTGTTCGAGTACACAAAGTACTATTTTTCTAGGAAATTTAACAAGATGCAAAGATGATGTGTTGTGACATCTTAAAGGCCTCGTAGGGCTGATTAATTTGACACTTTGTTTAAGGAATTTGGTCCTCATTTTCCGTAGTTATCGAGTCTCAGAGTTTGAAAAGTCACAAAAGTTGGGTGTTCGAGTACACAAAGTACTATTTTTCTAGTAAATTCAACAAGATGCAGTTATGATCTGTTGGGACATCTTAAAGGCCTCGTAGAGCTGATTAATTTGACACTTTGTTTAAGGAATTTGGTCCTCATTTTCCGTAGTTATCGAGTCTCAGAGTTTGAAAAGTCACAAAAGTTGGGTTTTCGAGTACACAAAGTACTATTTTTCTAGGAAATTTAACAAGATGCAAAGATGATGTGTTGTGACATCTTAAAGGCCTCGTAGGGCTGATTAATTTGACACTTTGTTTAAGGAATTTGGTCCTCATTTTCCGTAGTTATCGAGTCTCAGAGTTTGAAAAGTCACAAAAGTTGGGTGTTCGAGTACACAAAGTACTATTTTTCTAGGAAATTTAACAAGATGCAAAGATGATGTGTTGTGACATCTTAAAGGCCTCGTAGGACTGATTAATTTGACACTTTGTTTAAGGAATTTGGTCCTCATTTTCCGTAGTTATCGAGTGTCAGAGTTTGAAAAGTCACAAAAGTTGGGTGTTCGAGTACACAAAGTACTATTTTTCTAGGAAATTTAACAAGATGCAAAGATGATGTGTTGTGACATCTTAAAGGCCTCGTAGAGCTGATTAATTTGACACTTTGTTTAAGGAATTTGGTCCTCATTTTCCGTAGTTATCGAGTTTCAGATTTTGAAAAGTCACAAAAGTTGGGTGTTCGAGTACACAAAGTACTATTTTTCTAGGAAATTTAACAAGATGCAAAGATGATGTGTTGTGACATCTTAAAGGCCTCGTAGAGCTGATTAATTTGACACTTTGTTTAAGGAATTTGGTCCTCATTTTCCGTAGTTATCGAGTCTCAGAGTTTGAAAAGTCACAAAAGTTGGGTGTTCGAGTACACAAAGTACTATTTTTCTAGGAAATTTAACAAGATGCAAAGATGATGTGTTGTGACATCTTAAAGGCCTCGTAGGGCTGATTAATTTGACACTTTGTTTAAGGAATTTGGTCCTCATTTTCCGTAGTTATCGAGTCTCAGAGTTTGAAAAGTCACAAAAGTTGGGTGTTCGAGTACACAAAGTACTATTTTTCTAGTAAATTCAACAAGATGCAGTTATGATCTGTTGGGACATCTTAAAGGCCTCGTAGAGCTGATTAATTTGACACTTTGTTTAAGGAATTTGGTCCTCATTTTCCGTAGTTATCGAGTGTCAGAGTTTGAAAAGTCACAAAAGTTGGGTGTTCGAGTACACAAAGTACTATTTTTCTAGGAAATTTAACAAGATGCAAAGATGATGTGTTGTGACATCTTAAAGGCCTCGTAGGGCTGATTAATTTGACACTTTGTTTAAGGAATTTGGTCCTCATTTTCCGTAGTTATCGAGTCTCAGAGTTTGAAAAGTCACAAAAGTTGGGTGTTCGAGTACACAAAGTACTATTTTTCTAGGAAATTTAACAAGATGCAAAGATGATGTGTTGTGACATCTTAAAGGCCTCGTAGGGCTGATTAATTTGACACTTTGTTTAAGGAATTTGGTCCTCATTTTCCGTAGTTATCGAGTCTCAGAGTTTGAAAAGTCACAAAAGTTGGGTGTTCGAGTACACAAAGTACTATTTTTCTAGGAAATTTAACAAGATGCAAAGATGATGTGTTGTGACATCTTAAAGGCCTCGTAGAGCTGATTAATTTGACACTTTGTTTAAGGAATTTGGTCCTCATTTTCCGTAGTTATCGAGTTTCAGATTTTGAAAAGTCACAAAAGTTGGGTGTTCGAGTACACAAAGTACTATTTTTCTAGGAAATTTAACAAGATGCAAAGATGATGTGTTGTGAATCTTAAAGGCCTCGTAGAGCTGATTAATTTGACACTTTGTTTAAGGAATTTGGTCCTCATTTTCCGTAGTTATCGAGTCTCAGAGTTTGAAAAGTCACAAAAGTTGGGTGTTCGAGTACACAAAGTACTATTTTTCTAGGAAATTTAACAAGATGCAAAGATGATGTGTTGTGAATCTTAAAGGCCTCGTAGAGCTGATTAATTTGACACTTTGTTTAAGGAATTTGGTCCTCATTTTCCGTAGTTATCGAGTCTCAGAGTTTGAAAAGTCACAAAAGTTGGGTTTTCGAGTACACAAAGTACTATTTTTCTAGGAAATTTAACAAGATGCAAAGATGATGTGTTGTGACATCTTAAAGGCCTCGTAGGGCTGATTAATTTGACACTTTGTTTAAGGAATTTGGTCCTCATTTTCCGTAGTTATCGAGTCTCAGAGTTTGAAAAGTCACAAAAGTTGGGTGTTCGAGTACACAAAGTACTATTTTTCTAGTAAATTCAACAAGATGCAGTTATGATCTGTTGGGACATCTTAAAGGCCTCGTAGAGCTGATTAATTTGACACTTTGTTTAAGGAATTTGGTCCTCATTTTCCGTAGTTATCGAGTCTCAGAGTTTGAAAAGTCACAAAAGTTGGGTTTTCGAGTACACAAAGTACTATTTTTCTAGGAAATTTAACAAGATGCAAAGATGATGTGTTGTGACATCTTAAAGGCCTCGTAGGGCTGATTAATTTGACACTTTGTTTAAGGAATTTGGTCCTCATTTTCCGTAGTTATCGAGTCTCAGAGTTTGAAAAGTCACAAAAGTTGGGTGTTCGAGTACACAAAGTACTATTTTTCTAGTAAATTCAACAAGATGCAGTTATGATCTGTTGGGACATCTTAAAGGCCTCGTAGAGCTGATTAATTTGACACTTTGTTTAAGGAATTTGGTCCTCATTTTCCGTAGTTATCGAGTCTCAGAGTTTGAAAAGTCACAAAAGTTGGGTTTTCGAGTACACAAAGTACTATTTTTCTAGGAAATTTAACAAGATGCAAAGATGATGTGTTGTGACATCTTAAAGGCCTCGTAGGGCTGATTAATTTGACACTTTGTTTAAGGAATTTGGTCCTCATTTTCCGTAGTTATCGAGTCTCAGAGTTTGAAAAGTCACAAAAGTTGGGTGTTCGAGTACACAAAGTACTATTTTTCTAGGAAATTTAACAAGATGCAAAGATGATGTGTTGTGACATCTTAAAGGCCTCGTAGGACTGATTAATTTGACACTTTGTTTAAGGAATTTGGTCCTCATTTTCCGTAGTTATCGAGTGTCAGAGTTTGAAAAGTCACAAAAGTTGGGTGTTCGAGTACACAAAGTACTATTTTTCTAGGAAATTTAACAAGATGCAAAGATGATGTGTTGTGACATCTTAAAGGCCTCGTAGAGCTGATTAATTTGACACTTTGTTTAAGGAATTTGGTCCTCATTTTCCGTAGTTATCGAGTTTCAGATTTTGAAAAGTCACAAAAGTTGGGTGTTCGAGTACACAAAGTACTATTTTTCTAGGAAATTTAACAAGATGCAAAGATGATGTGTTGTGACATCTTAAAGGCCTCGTAGAGCTGATTAATTTGACACTTTGTTTAAGGAATTTGGTCCTCATTTTCCGTAGTTATCGAGTCTCAGAGTTTGAAAAGTCGCGAAAGTTGTATGTTCGAGTACACAAAGTACTATTTTTCTAGGAAATTTAACAAGATGCAAAGATGATGTGTTGTGACATCTTAAAGGCCTCGTAGGGCTGATTAATTTGACACTTTGTTTAAGGAATTTGGTCCTCATTTTCCGTAGTTATCGAGTCTCAGAGTTTGAAAAGTCACAAAAGTTGGGTGTTCGAGTACACAAAGTACTATTTTTCTAGGAAATTTAACAAGATGCAAAGATGATGTGTTGTGACATCTTAAAGGCCTCGTAGAGCTGATTAATTTGACACTTTGTTTAAGGAATTTGGTCCTCATTTTCCGTAGTTATCGAGTCTCAGAGTTTGAAAAGTCACAAAAGTTGGGTGTTCGAGTACACAAAGTACTATTTTTCTAGGAAATTTAACAAGATGCAAAGATGATGTGTTGTGACATCTTAAAGGCCTCGTAGAGCTGATTAATTTGACACTTTGTTTAAGGAATTTGGTCCTCATTTTCCGTAGTTATCGAGTTTCAGATTTTGAAAAGTCACCAAAGTTGGGTGTTCGAGTACACAAAGTACTATTTTTCTAGGAAATTTAACAAGATGCAAAGATGATGTGTTGTGACATCTTAAAGGCCTCGTAGGACTGATTAATTTGACACTTTGTTTAAGGAATTTGGTCCTCATTTTCCGTAGTTATCGAGTGTCAGAGTTTGAAAAGTCACAAAAGTTGGGTGTTCGAGTACACAAAGTACTATTTTTCTAGGAAATTTAACAAGATGCAAAGATGATGTGTTGTGACATCTTAAAGGCCTCGTAGGGCTGATTAATTTGACACTTTGTTTAAGGAATTTGGTCCTCATTTTCCGTAGTTATCGAGTCTCAGAGTTTGAAAAGTCACAAAAGTTGGGTGTTCGAGTACACAAAGTACTATTTTTCTAGGAAATTTAACAAGATGCAAAGATGATGTGTTGTGACATCTTAAAGGCCTCGTAGAGCTGATTAATTTGACACTTTGTTTAAGGAATTTGGTCCTCATTTTCCGTAGTTATCGAGTCTCAGAGTTTGAAAAGTCACAAAAGTTGGGTGTTCGAGTACACAAAGTACTATTTTTCTAGTAAATTCAACAAGATGCAGTTATGATCTGTTGGGACATCTTAAAGGCCTCGTAGAGCTGATTAATTTGACACTTTGTTTAAGGAATTTGGTCCTCATTTTCCGTAGTTATCGAGTGTCAGAGTTTGAAAAGTCACAAAAGTTGGGTGTTCGAGTACACAAAGTACTATTTTTCTAGGAAATTTAACAAGATGCAAAGATGATGTGTTGTGACATCTTAAAGGCCTCGTAGGGCTGATTAATTTGACACTTTGTTTAAGGAATTTGGTCCTCATTTTCCGTAGTTATCGAGTCTCAGAGTTTGAAAAGTCACAAAAGTTGGGTGTTCGAGTACACAAAGTACTATTTTTCTAGGAAATTTAACAAGATGCAAAGATGATGTGTTGTGACATCTTAAAGGCCTCGTAGGGCTGATTAATTTGACACTTTGTTTAAGGAATTTGGTCCTCATTTTCCGTAGTTATCGAGTCTCAGAGTTTGAAAAGTCACAAAAGTTGGGTGTTCGAGTACACAAAGTACTATTTTTCTAGGAAATTTAACAAGATGCAAAGATGATGTGTTGTGACATCTTAAAGGCCTCGTAGAGCTGATTAATTTGACACTTTGTTTAAGGAATTTGGTCCTCATTTTCCGTAGTTATCGAGTTTCAGATTTTGAAAAGTCACAAAAGTTGGGTGTTCGAGTACACAAAGTACTATTTTTCTAGGAAATTTAACAAGATGCAAAGATGATGTGTTGTGAATCTTAAAGGCCTCGTAGAGCTGATTAATTTGACACTTTGTTTAAGGAATTTGGTCCTCATTTTCCGTAGTTATCGAGTCTCAGAGTTTGAAAAGTCACAAAAGTTGGGTGTTCGAGTACACAAAGTACTATTTTTCTAGGAAATTTAACAAGATGCAAAGATGATGTGTTGTGAATCTTAAAGGCCTCGTAGAGCTGATTAATTTGACACTTTGTTTAAGGAATTTGGTCCTCATTTTCCGTAGTTATCGAGTCTCAGAGTTTGAAAAGTCACAAAAGTTGGGTTTTCGAGTACACAAAGTACTATTTTTCTAGGAAATTTAACAAGATGCAAAGATGATGTGTTGTGACATCTTAAAGGCCTCGTAGGGCTGATTAATTTGACACTTTGTTTAAGGAATTTGGTCCTCATTTTCCGTAGTTATCGAGTCTCAGAGTTTGAAAAGTCACAAAAGTTGGGTGTTCGAGTACACAAAGTACTATTTTTCTAGGAAATTTAACAAGATGCAAAGATGATGTGTTGTGACATCTTAAAGGCCTCGTAGAGCTGATTAATTTGACACTTTGTTTAAGGAATTTGGTCCTCATTTTCCGTAGTTATCGAGTCTCAGAGTTTGAAAAGTCACAAAAGTTGGGTGTTCGAGTACACAAAGTACTATTTTTCTAGGAAATTTAACAAGATGCAAAGATGATGTGTTGTGACATCTTAAAGGCCTCGTAGAGCTGATTAATTTGACACTTTGTTTAAGGAATTTGGTCCTCATTTTCCGTAGTTATCGAGTTTCAGATTTTGAAAAGTCACAAAAGTTGGGTGTTCGAGTACACAAAGTACTATTTTTCTAGGAAATTTAACAAGATGCAAAGATGATGTGTTGTGACATCTTAAAGGCCTCGTAGAGCTGATTAATTTGACACTTTGTTTAAGGAATTTGGTCCTCATTTTCCGTAGTTATCGAGTTTCAGATTTTGAAAAGTCACAAAAGTTGGGTGTTCGAGTACACAAAGTACTATTTTTCTAGGAAATTTAACAAGATGCAAAGATGATGTGTTGTGACATCTTAAAGGCCTCGTAGGACTGATTAATTTGACACTTTGTTTAAGGAATTTGGTCCTCATTTTCCGTAGTTATCGAGTGTCAGAGTTTGAAAAGTCACAAAAGTTGGGTGTTCGAGTACACAAAGTACTATTTTTCTAGGAAATTTAACAAGATGCAAAGATGATGTGTTGTGACATCTTAAAGGCCTCGTAGGGCTGATTAATTTGACACTTTGTTTAAGGAATTTGGTCCTCATTTTCCGTAGTTATCGAGTGTCAGAGTTTGAAAAGTCACAAAAGTTGGGTGTTCGAGTACACAAAGTACTATTTTTCTAGGAAATTTAACAAGATGCAAAGATGATGTGTTGTGACATCTTAAAGGCCTCGTAGAGCTGATTAATTTGACACTTTGTTTAAGGAATTTGGTCCTCATTTTCCGTAGTTATCGAGTCTCAGAGTTTGAAAAGTCACAAAAGTTGGGTGTTCGAGTACACAAAGTACTATTTTTCTAGGAAATTTAACAAGATGCAAAGATGATGTGTTGTGACATCTTAAAGGCCTCGTAGAGCTGATTAATTTGACACTTTGTTTAAGGAATTTGGTCCTCATTTTCCGTAGTTATCGAGTTTCAGATTTTGAAAAGTCACAAAAGTTGGGTGTTCGAGTACACAAAGTACTATTTTTCTAGGAAATTTAACAAGATGCAAAGATGATGTGTTGTGAATCTTAAAGGCCTCGTAGAGCTGATTAATTTGACACTTTGTTTAAGGAATTTGGTCCTCATTTTCCGTAGTTATCGAGTCTCAGAGTTTGAAAAGTCACAAAAGTTGGGTGTTCGAGTACACAAAGTACTATTTTTCTAGGAAATTTAACAAGATGCAAAGATGATGTGTTGTGAATCTTAAAGGCCTCGTAGAGCTGATTAATTTGACACTTTGTTTAAGGAATTTGGTCCTCATTTTCCGTAGTTATCGAGTCTCAGAGTTTGAAAAGTCACAAAAGTTGGGTGTTCGAGTACACAAAGTACTATTTTTCTAGGAAATTTAACAAGATGCAAAGATGATGTGTTGTGACATCTTAAAGGCCTCGTAGGGCTGATTAATTTGACACTTTGTTTAAGGAATTTGGTCCTCATTTTCCGTAGTTATCGAGTTTCAGATTTTGAAAAGTCACAAAAGTTGGGTGTTCGAGTACACAAAGTACTATTTTTCTAGGAAATTTAACAAGATGCAAAGATGATGTGTTGTGAATCTTAAAGGCCTCGTAGAGCTGATTAATTTGACACTTTGTTTAAGGAATTTGGTCCTCATTTTCCGTAGTTATCGAGTCTCAGAGTTTGAAAAGTCACAAAAGTTGGGTGTTCGAGTACACAAAGTACTATTTTTCTAGTAAATTCAACAAGATGCAGTTATGATCTGTTGGGACATCTTAAAGGCCTCGTAGAGCTGATTAATTTGACACTTTGTTTAAGGAACTTGGTCCTCATTTTCCGTAGTTATCGAGTTTCAGATTTTGAAAAGTCACAAAAGTTGGGTGTTCGAGTACACAAAGTACTATTTTTCTAGGAAATTTAACAAGATGCAAAGATGATGTGTTGGGACATCTTAAAGGCCTCGTAGAGCTGATTAATTTGACACTTTGTTTAAGGAATTTGGTCCTCATTTTCCGTAGTTATCGAGTCTCAGAGTTTGAAAAGTCACAAAAGTTGGGTGTTCGAGTACACAAAGTACTATTTTTCTAGTAAATTCAACAAGATGCAGTTATGATCTGTTGGGACATCTTAAAGGCCTCGTAGAGCTGATTAATTTGACACTTTGTTTAAGGAACTTGGTCCTCATTTTCCGTAGTTATCGAGTTTCAGATTTTGAAAAGTCACAAAAGTTGGGTGTTCGAGTACACAAAGTACTATTTTTCTAGGAAATTTAACAAGATGCAAAGATGATGTGTTGTGACATCTTAAAGGCCTCGTAGGGCTGATTAATTTGACACTTTGTTTAAGGAATTTGGTCCTCATTTTCCGTAGTTATCGAGTCTCAGAGTTTGAAAAGTCACAAAAGTTGGGTGTTCGAGTACACAAAGTACTATTTTTCTAGGAAATTTAACAAGATGCAAAGATGATGTGTTGTGACATCTTAAAGGCCTCGTAGGGCTGATTAATTTGACACTTTGTTTAAGGATTTGGTCCTCATTTTCCGTAGTTATCGAGTTTCAGATTTTGAAAAGTCACAAAAGTTGGGTGTTCGAGTACACAAAGTACTATTTTTCTAGGAAATTTAACAAGATGCAAAGATGATGTGTTGTGACATCTTAAAGGCCTCGTAGAGCTGATTAATTTGACACTTTGTTTAAGGAATTTGGTCCTCATTTTCCGTAGTTATCGAGTTTCAGATTTTGAAAAGTCACAAAAGTTGGGTGTTCGAGTACACAAAGTACTATTTTTCTAGGAAATTTAACAAGATGCAAAGATGATGTGTTGTGACATCTTAAAGGCCTCGTAGAGCTGATTAATTTGACACTTTGTTTAAGGAATTTGGTCCTCATTTTCCGTAGTTATCGAGTTTCAGATTTTGAAAAGTCACAAAAGTTGGGTGTTCGAGTACACAAAGTACTATTTTTCTAGGAAATTTAACAAGATGCAAAGATGATGTGTTGTGAATCTTAAAGGCCTCGTAGAGCTTATTAATTTGACAATTTGTTTAAGGAATTTGGTCCTCATTTTCCGTAGTTATCGAGTCTCAGAGTTTGAAAAGTCACAAAAGTTGGGTGTTCGAGTACACAAAGTACTATTTTTCTAGGAAATTTAACAAGATGCAAAGATGATGTGTTGTGACATCTTAAAGGCCTCGTAGAGCTGATTAATTTGACACTTTGTTTAAGGAATTTGGTCCTCATTTTCCGTAGTTATCGAGTCTCAGAGTTTGAAAAGTCACAAAAGTTGGGTGTTCGAGTACACAAAGTACTATTTTTCTAGGAAATTTAACAAGATGCAAAGATGATGTGTTGTGACATCTTAAAGGCCTCGTAGAGCTGATTAATTTGACACATCCTTTAAGGAATTTGGTCCTCATTTTCCGTAGTTATCGAGTCTCAGAGTTTGAAAAGTCACAAAAGTTGGGTGTTCGAGTACACAAAGTACTATTTTTCTAGGAAATTTAACAAGATGCAAAGATGATGTGTTGTGACATCTTAAAGGCCTCGTAGAGCTGATTAATTTGACACTTTGTTTAAGGAATTTGGTCCTCATTTTCCGTAGTTATCGAGTTTCAGATTTTGAAAAGTCACAAAAGTTGGGTGTTCGAGTACACAAAGTACTATTTTTC
The DNA here is from genome assembly GCF_040115645.1 of Euwallacea fornicatus. NCBI lineage: Eukaryota > Metazoa > Arthropoda > Insecta > Coleoptera > Curculionidae > Euwallacea > Euwallacea fornicatus. The sequence continues at coordinate 24,968 of NW_027096049.1, read as the reverse complement.
TAGGAAATTTAACAAGATGCAAAGATGATGTGTTGTGAATCTTAAAGGCCTCGTAGAGCTGATTAATTTGACACATCCTTTAAGGAATTTGGTCCTCATTTTCCGTAGTTATCGAGTCTCAGAGTTTGAAAAGTCACAAAAGTTGGGTGTTCGAGTACACAAAGTACTATTTTTCTAGTAAATTCAACTAGATGCAGTGATGATGTGTTGTGACATCTTAAAGGCCTCGTAGGGCTGATTAATTTGACACTTTGTTTAAGGAATTTGGTCCTCATTTTCCGTAGTTATCGAGTTTCAGATTTTGAAAAGTCACAAAAGTTGGGTGTTCGAGTACACAAAGTACTATTTTTCTAGGAAATTTAACAAGATGCAAAGATGATGTGTTGTGACATCTTAAAGGCCTCGTAGGGCTGATTAATTTGACACTTTGTTTAAGGAATTTGGTCCTCATTTTCCGTAGTTATCGAGTCTCAGAGTTTGAAAAGTCACAAAAGTTGGGTGTTCGAGTACACAAAGTACTATTTTTCTAGGAAATTTAACAAGATGCAAAGATGATGTGTTGTGACATCTTAAAGGCCTCGTAGGGCTGATTAATTTGACACTTTGTTTAAGGATTTGGTCCTCATTTTCCGTAGTTATCGAGTTTCAGATTTTGAAAAGTCACAAAAGTTGGGTGTTCGAGTACACAAAGTACTATTTTTCTAGGAAATTTAACAAGATGCAAAGATGATGTGTTGTGACATCTTAAAGGCCTCGTAGAGCTGATTAATTTGACACTTTGTTTAAGGAATTTGGTCCTCATTTTCCGTAGTTATCGAGTTTCAGATTTTGAAAAGTCACAAAAGTTGGGTGTTCGAGTACACAAAGTACTATTTTTCTAGGAAATTTAACAAGATGCAAAGATGATGTGTTGTGACATCTTAAAGGCCTCGTAGAGCTGATTAATTTGACACTTTGTTTAAGGAATTTGGTCCTCATTTTCCGTAGTTATCGAGTTTCAGATTTTGAAAAGTCACAAAAGTTGGGTGTTCGAGTACACAAAGTACTATTTTTCTAGGAAATTTAACAAGATGCAAAGATGATGTGTTGTGAATCTTAAAGGCCTCGTAGAGCTTATTAATTTGACAATTTGTTTAAGGAATTTGGTCCTCATTTTCCGTAGTTATCGAGTCTCAGAGTTTGAAAAGTCACAAAAGTTGGGTGTTCGAGTACACAAAGTACTATTTTTCTAGGAAATTTAACAAGATGCAAAGATGATGTGTTGTGACATCTTAAAGGCCTCGTAGAGCTGATTAATTTGACACTTTGTTTAAGGAATTTGGTCCTCATTTTCCGTAGTTATCGAGTCTCAGAGTTTGAAAAGTCACAAAAGTTGGGTGTTCGAGTACACAAAGTACTATTTTTCTAGGAAATTTAACAAGATGCAAAGATGATGTGTTGTGACATCTTAAAGGCCTCGTAGAGCTGATTAATTTGACACATCCTTTAAGGAATTTGGTCCTCATTTTCCGTAGTTATCGAGTCTCAGAGTTTGAAAAGTCACAAAAGTTGGGTGTTCGAGTACACAAAGTACTATTTTTCTAGGAAATTTAACAAGATGCAAAGATGATGTGTTGTGACATCTTAAAGGCCTCGTAGAGCTGATTAATTTGACACTTTGTTTAAGGAATTTGGTCCTCATTTTCCGTAGTTATCGAGTTTCAGATTTTGAAAAGTCACAAAAGTTGGGTGTTCGAGTACACAAAGTACTATTTTTCTAGGAAATTTAACAAGATGCAAAGATGATGTGTTGTGAATCTTAAAGGCCTCGTAGAGCTTATTAATTTGACAATTTGTTTAAGGAATTTGGTCCTCATTTTCCGTAGTTATCGAGTCTCAGAGTTTGAAAAGTCACAAAAGTTGGGTGTTCGAGTACACAAAGTACTATTTTTCTAGGAAATTTAACAAGATGCAAAGATGATGTGTTGTGACATCTTAAAGGCCTCGTAGAGCTGATTAATTTGACACTTTGTTTAAGGAATTTGGTCCTCATTTTCCGTAGTTATCGAGTTTCAGATTTTGAAAAGTCACAAAAGTTGGGTGTTCGAGTACACAAAGTACTATTTTTCTAGGAAATTTAACAAGATGCAAAGATGATGTGTTGTGACATCTTAAAGGCCTCGTAGAGCTGATTAATTTGACACTTTGTTTAAGGAATTTGGTCCTCATTTTCCGTAGTTATCGAGTTTCAGATTTTGAAAAGTCACAAAAGTTGGGTGTTCGAGTACACAAAGTACTATTTTTCTAGGAAATTTAACAAGATGCAAAGATGATGTGTTGTGAATCTTAAAGGCCTCGTAGAGCTTATTAATTTGACAATTTGTTTAAGGAATTTGGTCCTCATTTTCCGTAGTTATCGAGTCTCAGAGTTTGAAAAGTCACAAAAGTTGGGTGTTCGAGTACACAAAGTACTATTTTTCTAGGAAATTTAACAAGATGCAAAGATGATGTGTTGTGACATCTTAAAGGCCTCGTAGGACTGATTAATTTGACACTTTGTTTAAGGAATTTGGTCCTCATTTTCCGTAGTTATCGAGTCTCAGAGTTTGAAAAGTCACAAAAGTTGGGTGTTCGAGTACACAAAGTACTATTTTTCTAGGAAATTTAACAAGATGCAAAGATGATGTGTTGTGACATCTTAAAGGCCTCGTAGAGCTGATTAATTTGACACATCCTTTAAGGAATTTGGTCCTCATTTTCCGTAGTTATCGAGTCTCAGAGTTTGAAAAGTCACAAAAGTTGGGTGTTCGAGTACACAAAGTACTATTTTTCTAGGAAATTTAACAAGATGCAAAGATGATGTGTTGTGACATCTTAAAGGCCTCGTAGAGCTGATTAATTTGACACTTTGTTTAAGGAATTTGGTCCTCATTTTCCGTAGTTATCGAGTTTCAGATTTTGAAAAGTCACAAAAGTTGGGTGTTCGAGTACACAAAGTACTATTTTTCTAGGAAATTTAACAAGATGCAAAGATGATGTGTTGTGAATCTTAAAGGCCTCGTAGAGCTGATTAATTTGACACATCCTTTAAGGAATTTGGTCCTCATTTTCCGTAGTTATCGAGTCTCAGAGTTTGAAAAGTCACAAAAGTTGGGTGTTCGAGTACACAAAGTACTATTTTTCTAGGAAATTTAACAAGATGCAAAGATGATGTGTTGTGACATCTTAAAGGCCTCGTAGAGCTGATTAATTTGACACTTTGTTTAAGGAATTTGGTCCTCATTTTCCGTAGTTATCGAGTTTCAGATTTTGAAAAGTCACAAAAGTTGGGTGTTCGAGTACACAAAGTACTATTTTTCTAGGAAATTTAACAAGATGCAAAGATGATGTGTTGTGACATCTTAAAGGCCTCGTAGAGCTGATTAATTTGACACTTTGTTTAAGGAATTTGGTCCTCATTTTCCGTAGTTATCGAGTCTCAGAGTTTGAAAAGTCACAAAAGTTGGGTGTTCGAGTACACAAAGTACTATTTTTCTAGGAAATTTAACAAGATGCAAAGATGATGTGTTGTGACATCTTAAAGGCCTCGTAGAGCTGATTAATTTGACACATCCTTTAAGGAATTTGGTCCTCATTTTCCGTAGTTATCGAGTCTCAGAGTTTGAAAAGTCACAAAAGTTGGGTGTTCGAGTACACAAAGTACTATTTTTCTAGTAAATTCAACTAGATGCAGTGATGATGTGTTGTGAATCTTAAAGGCCTCGTAGAGCTGATTAATTTGACACATCGTTTAAGGAATTTGGTCCTCATTTTCCGTAGTTATCGAGTTTCAGATTTTGAAAAGTCACAAAAGTTGGGTGTTCGAGTACACAAAGTACTATTTTTCTAGGAAATTTAACAAGATGCAAAGATGATGTGTTGTGACATCTTAAAGGCCTCGTAGAGCTGATTAATTTGACACTTTGTTTAAGGAATTTGGTCCTCATTTTCCGTAGTTATCGAGTTTCAGATTTTGAAAAGTCACAAAAGTTGGGTGTTCGAGTACACAAAGTACTATTTTTCTAGGAAATTTAACAAGATGCAAAGATGATGTGTTGTGAATCTTAAAGGCCTCGTAGAGCTTATTAATTTGACAATTTGTTTAAGGAATTTGGTCCTCATTTTCCGTAGTTATCGAGTCTCAGAGTTTGAAAAGTCACAAAAGTTGGGTGTTCGAGTACACAAAGTACTATTTTTCTAGGAAATTTAACAAGATGCAAAGATGATGTGTTGTGACATCTTAAAGGCCTCGTAGAGCTGATTAATTTGACACTTTGTTTAAGGAATTTGGTCCTCATTTTCCGTAGTTATCGAGTTTCAGATTTTGAAAAGTCACAAAAGTTGGGTGTTCGAGTACACAAAGTACTATTTTTCTAGGAAATTTAACAAGATGCAAAGATGATGTGTTGTGACATCTTAAAGGCCTCGTAGAGCTGATTAATTTGACACTTTGTTTAAGGAATTTGGTCCTCATTTTCCGTAGTTATCGAGTTTCAGATTTTGAAAAGTCACAAAAGTTGGGTGTTCGAGTACACAAAGTACTATTTTTCTAGGAAATTTAACAAGATGCAAAGATGATGTGTTGTGAATCTTAAAGGCCTCGTAGAGCTTATTAATTTGACAATTTGTTTAAGGAATTTGGTCCTCATTTTCCGTAGTTATCGAGTCTCAGAGTTTGAAAAGTCACAAAAGTTGGGTGTTCGAGTACACAAAGTACTATTTTTCTAGGAAATTTAACAAGATGCAAAGATGATGTGTTGTGACATCTTAAAGGCCTCGTAGAGCTGATTAATTTGACACTTTGTTTAAGGAATTTGGTCCTCATTTTCCGTAGTTATCGAGTTTCAGATTTTGAAAAGTCACAAAAGTTGGGTGTTCGAGTACACAAAGTACTATTTTTCTAGGAAATTTAACAAGATGCAAAGATGATGTGTTGTGACATCTTAAAGGCCTCGTAGAGCTGATTAATTTGACACTTTGTTTAAGGAATTTGGTCCTCATTTTCCGTAGTTATCGAGTTTCAGATTTTGAAAAGTCACAAAAGTTGGGTGTTCGAGTACACAAAGTACTATTTTTCTAGGAAATTTAACAAGATGCAAAGATGATGTGTTGTGAATCTTAAAGGCCTCGTAGAGCTTATTAATTTGACAATTTGTTTAAGGAATTTGGTCCTCATTTTCCGTAGTTATCGAGTCTCAGAGTTTGAAAAGTCACAAAAGTTGGGTGTTCGAGTACACAAAGTACTATTTTTCTAGGAAATTTAACAAGATGCAAAGATGATGTGTTGTGACATCTTAAAGGCCTCGTAGGACTGATTAATTTGACACTTTGTTTAAGGAATTTGGTCCTCATTTTCCGTAGTTATCGAGTGTCAGAGTTTGAAAAGTCACAAAAGTTGGGTGTTCGAGTACACAAAGTACTATTTTTCTAGGAAATTTAACAAGATGCAAAGATGATGTGTTGTGACATCTTAAAGGCCTCGTAGGGCTGATTAATTTGACACTTTGTTTAAGGAATTTGGTCCTCATTTTCCGTAGTTATCGAGTCTCAGAGTTTGAAAAGTCACAAAAGTTGGGTGTTCGAGTACACAAAGTACTATTTTTCTAGGAAATTTAACAAGATGCAAAGATGATGTGTTGTGACATCTTAAAGGCCTCGTAGAGCTGATTAATTTGACACTTTGTTTAAGGAATTTGGTCCTCATTTTCCGTAGTTATCGAGTTTCAGATTTTGAAAAGTCACAAAAGTTGGGTGTTCGAGTACACAAAGTACTATTTTTCTAGGAAATTTAACAAGATGCAAAGATGATGTGTTGTGAATCTTAAAGGCCTCGTAGAGCTGATTAATTTGACACATCCTTTAAGGAATTTGGTCCTCATTTTCCGTAGTTATCGAGTCTCAGAGTTTGAAAAGTCACAAAAGTTGGGTGTTCGAGTACACAAAGTACTATTTTTCTAGTAAATTCAACTAGATGCAGTGATGATGTGTTGTGAATCTTAAAGGCCTCGTAGAGCTGATTAATTTGACACATCGTTTAAGGAATTTGGTCCTCATTTTCCGTAGTTATCGAGTTTCAGATTTTGAAAAGTCACAAAAGTTGGGTGTTCGAGTACACAAAGTACTATTTTTCTAGGAAATTTAACAAGATGCAAAGATGATGTGTTGTGACATCTTAAAGGCCTCGTAGAGCTGATTAATTTGACACTTTGTTTAAGGAATTTGGTCCTCATTTTCCGTAGTTATCGAGTTTCAGATTTTGAAAAGTCACAAAAGTTGGGTGTTCGAGTACACAAAGTACTATTTTTCTAGGAAATTTAACAAGATGCAAAGATGATGTGTTGTGAATCTTAAAGGCCTCGTAGAGCTGATTAATTTGACACATCCTTTAAGGAATTTGGTCCTCATTTTCCGTAGTTATCGAGTCTCAGAGTTTGAAAAGTCACAAAAGTTGGGTGTTCGAGTACACAAAGTACTATTTTTCTAGTAAATTCAACTAGATGCAGTGATGATGTGTTGTGAATCTTAAAGGCCTCGTAGAGCTGATTAATTTGACACATCGTTTAAGGAATTTGGTCCTCATTTTCCGTAGTTATCGAGTTTCAGATTTTGAAAAGTCACAAAAGTTGGGTGTTCGAGTACACAAAGTACTATTTTTCTAGGAAATTTAACAAGATGCAAAGATGATGTGTTGTGACATCTTAAAGGCCTCGTAGAGCTGATTAATTTGACACTTTGTTTAAGGAATTTGGTCCTCATTTTCCGTAGTTATCGAGTTTCAGATTTTGAAAAGTCACAAAAGTTGGGTGTTCGAGTACACAAAGTACTATTTTTCTAGGAAATTTAACAAGATGCAAAGATGATGTGTTGTGAATCTTAAAGGCCTCGTAGAGCTTATTAATTTGACAATTTGTTTAAGGAATTTGGTCCTCATTTTCCGTAGTTATCGAGTCTCAGAGTTTGAAAAGTCACAAAAGTTGGGTGTTCGAGTACACAAAGTACTATTTTTCTAGGAAATTTAACAAGATGCAAAGATGATGTGTTGTGACATCTTAAAGGCCTCGTAGAGCTGATTAATTTGACACTTTGTTTAAGGAATTTGGTCCTCATTTTCCGTAGTTATCGAGTTTCAGATTTTGAAAAGTCACAAAAGTTGGGTGTTCGAGTACACAAAGTACTATTTTTCTAGGAAATTTAACAAGATGCAAAGATGATGTGTTGTGACATCTTAAAGGCCTCGTAGAGCTGATTAATTTGACACTTTGTTTAAGGAATTTGGTCCTCATTTTCCGTAGTTATCGAGTTTCAGATTTTGAAAAGTCACAAAAGTTGGGTGTTCGAGTACACAAAGTACTATTTTTCTAGGAAATTTAACAAGATGCAAAGATGATGTGTTGTGAATCTTAAAGGCCTCGTAGAGCTTATTAATTTGACAATTTGTTTAAGGAATTTGGTCCTCATTTTCCGTAGTTATCGAGTCTCAGAGTTTGAAAAGTCACAAAAGTTGGGTGTTCGAGTACACAAAGTACTATTTTTCTAGGAAATTTAACAAGATGCAAAGATGATGTGTTGTGACATCTTAAAGGCCTCGTAGAGCTGATTAATTTGACACTTTGTTTAAGGAATTTGGTCCTCATTTTCCGTAGTTATCGAGTTTCAGATTTTGAAAAGTCACAAAAGTTGGGTGTTCGAGTACACAAAGTACTATTTTTCTAGGAAATTTAACAAGATGCAAAGATGATGTGTTGTGACATCTTAAAGGCCTCGTAGAGCTGATTAATTTGACACTTTGTTTAAGGAATTTGGTCCTCATTTTCCGTAGTTATCGAGTTTCAGATTTTGAAAAGTCACAAAAGTTGGGTGTTCGAGTACACAAAGTACTATTTTTCTAGGAAATTTAACAAGATGCAAAGATGATGTGTTGTGAATCTTAAAGGCCTCGTAGAGCTTATTAATTTGACAATTTGTTTAAGGAATTTGGTCCTCATTTTCCGTAGTTATCGAGTCTCAGAGTTTGAAAAGTCACAAAAGTTGGGTGTTCGAGTACACAAAGTACTATTTTTCTAGGAAATTTAACAAGATGCAAAGATGATGTGTTGTGACATCTTAAAGGCCTCGTAGGACTGATTAATTTGACACTTTGTTTAAGGAATTTGGTCCTCATTTTCCGTAGTTATCGAGTGTCAGAGTTTGAAAAGTCACAAAAGTTGGGTGTTCGAGTACACAAAGTACTATTTTTCTAGGAAATTTAACAAGATGCAAAGATGATGTGTTGTGACATCTTAAAGGCCTCGTAGGGCTGATTAATTTGACACTTTGTTTAAGGAATTTGGTCCTCATTTTCCGTAGTTATCGAGTCTCAGAGTTTGAAAAGTCACAAAAGTTGGGTGTTCGAGTACACAAAGTACTATTTTTCTAGGAAATTTAACAAGATGCAAAGATGATGTGTTGTGACATCTTAAAGGCCTCGTAGAGCTGATTAATTTGACACTTTGTTTAAGGAATTTGGTCCTCATTTTCCGTAGTTATCGAGTTTCAGATTTTGAAAAGTCACAAAAGTTGGGTGTTCGAGTACACAAAGTACTATTTTTCTAGGAAATTTAACAAGATGCAAAGATGATGTGTTGTGAATCTTAAAGGCCTCGTAGAGCTGATTAATTTGACACATCCTTTAAGGAATTTGGTCCTCATTTTCCGTAGTTATCGAGTCTCAGAGTTTGAAAAGTCACAAAAGTTGGGTGTTCGAGTACACAAAGTACTATTTTTCTAGTAAATTCAACTAGATGCAGTGATGATGTGTTGTGAATCTTAAAGGCCTCGTAGAGCTGATTAATTTGACACATCGTTTAAGGAATTTGGTCCTCATTTTCCGTAGTTATCGAGTTTCAGATTTTGAAAAGTCACAAAAGTTGGGTGTTCGAGTACACAAAGTACTATTTTTCTAGGAAATTTAACAAGATGCAAAGATGATGTGTTGTGACATCTTAAAGGCCTCGTAGAGCTGATTAATTTGACACTTTGTTTAAGGAATTTGGTCCTCATTTTCCGTAGTTATCGAGTTTCAGATTTTGAAAAGTCACAAAAGTTGGGTGTTCGAGTACACAAAGTACTATTTTTCTAGGAAATTTAACAAGATGCAAAGATGATGTGTTGTGAATCTTAAAGGCCTCGTAGAGCTTATTAATTTGACAATTTGTTTAAGGAATTTGGTCCTCATTTTCCGTAGTTATCGAGTCTCAGAGTTTGAAAAGTCACAAAAGTTGGGTGTTCGAGTACACAAAGTACTATTTTTCTAGGAAATTTAACAAGATGCAAAGATGATGTGTTGTGACATCTTAAAGGCCTCGTAGAGCTGATTAATTTGACACTTTGTTTAAGGAATTTGGTCCTCATTTTCCGTAGTTATCGAGTTTCAGATTTTGAAAAGTCACAAAAGTTGGGTGTTCGAGTACACAAAGTACTATTTTTCTAGGAAATTTAACAAGATGCAAAGATGATGTGTTGTGACATCTTAAAGGCCTCGTAGAGCTGATTAATTTGACACTTTGTTTAAGGAATTTGGTCCTCATTTTCCGTAGTTATCGAGTTTCAGATTTTGAAAAGTCACAAAAGTTGGGTGTTCGAGTACACAAAGTACTATTTTTCTAGGAAATTTAACAAGATGCAAAGATGATGTGTTGTGAATCTTAAAGGCCTCGTAGAGCTTATTAATTTGACAATTTGTTTAAGGAATTTGGTCCTCATTTTCCGTAGTTATCGAGTCTCAGAGTTTGAAAAGTCACAAAAGTTGGGTGTTCGAGTACACAAAGTACTATTTTTCTAGGAAATTTAACAAGATGCAAAGATGATGTGTTGTGACATCTTAAAGGCCTCGTAGGACTGATTAATTTGACACTTTGTTTAAGGAATTTGGTCCTCATTTTCCGTAGTTATCGAGTGTCAGAGTTTGAAAAGTCACAAAAGTTGGGTGTTCGAGTACACAAAGTACTATTTTTCTAGGAAATTTAACAAGATGCAAAGATGATGTGTTGTGACATCTTAAAGGCCTCGTAGGGCTGATTAATTTGACACTTTGTTTAAGGAATTTGGTCCTCATTTTCCGTAGTTATCGAGTGTCAGAGTTTGAAAAGTCACAAAAGTTGGGTGTTCGAGTACACAAAGTACTATTTTTCTAGGAAATTTAACAAGATGCAAAGATGATGTGTTGTGACATCTTAAAGGCCTCGTAGAGCTGATTAATTTGACACTTTGTTTAAGGAATTTGGTCCTCATTTTCCGTAGTTATCGAGTCTCAGAGTTTGAAAAGTCACAAAAGTTGGGTGTTCGAGTACACAAAGTACTATTTTTCTAGGAAATTTAACAAGATGCAAAGATGATGTGTTGTGACATCTTAAAGGCCTCGTAGAGCTGATTAATTTGACACTTTGTTTAAGGAATTTGGTCCTCATTTTCCGTAGTTATCGAGTTTCAGATTTTGAAAAGTCACAAAAGTTGGGTGTTCGAGTACACAAAGTACTATTTTTCTAGTAAATTCAACTAGATGCAGTGATGATGTGTTGTGAATCTTAAAGGCCTCGTAGAGCTGATTAATTTGACACATCGTTTAAGGAATTTGGTCCTCATTTTCCGTAGTTATCGAGTTTCAGATTTTGAAAAGTCACAAAAGTTGGGTGTTCGAGTACACAAAGTACTATTTTTCTAGGAAATTTAACAAGATGCAAAGATGATGTGTTGTGACATCTTAAAGGCCTCGTAGAGCTGATTAATTTGACACTTTGTTTAAGGAATTTGGTCCTCATTTTCCGTAGTTATCGAGTTTCAGATTTTGAAAAGTCACAAAAGTTGGGTGTTCGAGTACACAAAGTACTATTTTTCTAGGAAATTTAACAAGATGCAAAGATGATGTGTTGTGAATCTTAAAGGCCTCGTAGAGCTTATTAATTTGACAATTTGTTTAAGGAATTTGGTCCTCATTTTCCGTAGTTATCGAGTCTCAGAGTTTGAAAAGTCACAAAAGTTGGGTGTTCGAGTACACAAAGTACTATTTTTCTAGGAAATTTAACAAGATGCAAAGATGATGTGTTGTGACATCTTAAAGGCCTCGTAGAGCTGATTAATTTGACACTTTGTTTAAGGAATTTGGTCCTCATTTTCCGTAGTTATCGAGTTTCAGATTTTGAAAAGTCACAAAAGTTGGGTGTTCGAGTACACAAAGTACTATTTTTCTAGGAAATTTAACAAGATGCAAAGATGATGTGTTGTGACATCTTAAAGGCCTCGTAGAGCTGATTAATTTGACACTTTGTTTAAGGAATTTGGTCCTCATTTTCCGTAGTTATCGAGTTTCAGATTTTGAAAAGTCACAAAAGTTGGGTGTTCGAGTACACAAAGTACTATTTTTCTAGGAAATTTAACAAGATGCAAAGATGATGTGTTGTGAATCTTAAAGGCCTCGTAGGACTGATTAATTTGACACTTTGTTTAAGGAATTTGGTCCTCATTTTCCGTAGTTATCGAGTCTCAGAGTTTGAAAAGTCACAAAAGTTGGGTGTTCGAGTACACAAAGTACTATTTTTCTAGGAAATTTAACAAGATGCAAAGATGATGTGTTGTGACATCTTAAAGGCCTCGTAGGACTGATTAATTTGACACTTTGTTTAAGGAATTTGGTCCTCATTTTCCGTAGTTATCGAGTGTCAGAGTTTGAAAAGTCACAAAAGTTGGGTGTTCGAGTACACAAAGTACTATTTTTCTAGGAAATTTAACAAGATGCAAAGATGATGTGTTGTGACATCTTAAAGGCCTCGTAGGGCTGATTAATTTGACACTTTGTTTAAGGAATTTGGTCCTCATTTTCCGTAGTTATCGAGTCTCAGAGTTTGAAAAGTCACAAAAGTTGGGTGTTCGAGTACACAAAGTACTATTTTTCTAGGAAATTTAACAAGATGCAAAGATGATGTGTTGTGACATCTTAAAGGCCTCGTAGAGCTGATTAATTTGACACTTTGTTTAAGGAATTTGGTCCTCATTTTCCGTAGTTATCGAGTTTCAGATTTTGAAAAGTCACAAAAGTTGGGTGTTCGAGTACACAAAGTACTATTTTTCTAGGAAATTTAACAAGATGCAAAGATGATGTGTTGTGAATCTTAAAGGCCTCGTAGAGCTGATTAATTTGACACATCCTTTAAGGAATTTGGTCCTCATTTTCCGTAGTTATCGAGTCTCAGAGTTTGAAAAGTCACAAAAGTTGGGTGTTCGAGTACACAAAGTACTATTTTTCTAGTAAATTCAACTAGATGCAGTGATGATGTGTTGTGAATCTTAAAGGCCTCGTAGAGCTGATTAATTTGACACATCGTTTAAGGAATTTGGTCCTCATTTTCCGTAGTTATCGAGTTTCAGATTTTGAAAAGTCACAAAAGTTGGGTGTTCGAGTACACAAAGTACTATTTTTCTAGGAAATTTAACAAGATGCAAAGATGATGTGTTGTGACATCTTAAAGGCCTCGTAGAGCTGATTAATTTGACACTTTGTTTAAGGAATTTGGTCCTCATTTTCCGTAGTTATCGAGTTTCAGATTTTGAAAAGTCACAAAAGTTGGGTGTTCGAGTACACAAAGTACTATTTTTCTAGGAAATTTAACAAGATGCAAAGATGATGTGTTGTGAATCTTAAAGGCCTCGTAGAGCTTATTAATTTGACAATTTGTTTAAGGAATTTGGTCCTCATTTTCCGTAGTTATCGAGTCTCAGAGTTTGAAAAGTCACAAAAGTTGGGTGTTCGAGTACACAAAGTACTATTTTTCTAGGAAATTTAACAAGATGCAAAGATGATGTGTTGTGACATCTTAAAGGCCTCGTAGAGCTGATTAATTTGACACTTTGTTTAAGGAATTTGGTCCTCATTTTCCGTAGTTATCGAGTTTCAGATTTTGAAAAGTCACAAAAGTTGGGTGTTCGAGTACACAAAGTACTATTTTTCTAGGAAATTTAACAAGATGCAAAGATGATGTGTTGTGACATCTTAAAGGCCTCGTAGAGCTGATTAATTTGACACTTTGTTTAAGGAATTTGGTCCTCATTTTCCGTAGTTATCGAGTTTCAGATTTTGAAAAGTCACAAAAGTTGGGTGTTCGAGTACACAAAGTACTATTTTTCTAGGAAATTTAACAAGATGCAAAGATGATGTGTTGTGAATCTTAAAGGCCTCGTAGAGCTTATTAATTTGACAATTTGTTTAAGGAATTTGGTCCTCATTTTCCGTAGTTATCGAGTCTCAGAGTTTGAAAAGTCACAAAAGTTGGGTGTTCGAGTACACAAAGTACTATTTTTCTAGGAAATTTAACAAGATGCAAAGATGATGTGTTGTGACATCTTAAAGGCCTCGTAGGACTGATTAATTTGACACTTTGTTTAAGGAATTTGGTCCTCATTTTCCGTAGTTATCGAGTGTCAGAGTTTGAAAAGTCACAAAAGTTGGGTGTTCGAGTACACAAAGTACTATTTTTCTAGGAAATTTAACAAGATGCAAAGATGATGTGTTGTGACATCTTAAAGGCCTCGTAGGGCTGATTAATTTGACACTTTGTTTAAGGAATTTGGTCCTCATTTTCCGTAGTTATCGAGTGTCAGAGTTTGAAAAGTCACAAAAGTTGGGTGTTCGAGTACACAAAGTACTATTTTTCTAGGAAATTTAACAAGATGCAAAGATGATGTGTTGTGACATCTTAAAGGCCTCGTAGAGCTGATTAATTTGACACTTTGTTTAAGGAATTTGGTCCTCATTTTCCGTAGTTATCGAGTCTCAGAGTTTGAAAAGTCACAAAAGTTGGGTGTTCGAGTACACAAAGTACTATTTTTCTAGGAAATTTAACAAGATGCAAAGATGATGTGTTGTGACATCTTAAAGGCCTCGTAGAGCTGATTAATTTGACACTTTGTTTAAGGAATTTGGTCCTCATTTTCCGTAGTTATCGAGTTTCAGATTTTGAAAAGTCACAAAAGTTGGGTGTTCGAGTACACAAAGTACTATTTTTCTAGGAAATTTAACAAGATGCAAAGATGATGTGTTGTGAATCTTAAAGGCCTCGTAGAGCTGATTAATTTGACACTTTGTTTAAGGAATTTGGTCCTCATTTTCCGTAGTTATCGAGTCTCAGAGTTTGAAAAGTCACAAAAGTTGGGTGTTCGAGTACACAAAGTACTATTTTTCTAGGAAATTTAACAAGATGCAAAGATGATGTGTTGTGAATCTTAAAGGCCTCGTAGAGCTGATTAATTTGACACTTTGTTTAAGGAATTTGGTCCTCATTTTCCGTAGTTATCGAGTCTCAGAGTTTGAAAAGTCACAAAAGTTGGGTGTTCGAGTACACAAAGTACTATTTTTCTAGGAAATTTAACAAGATGCAAAGATGATGTGTTGTGACATCTTAAAGGCCTCGTAGGGCTGATTAATTTGACACTTTGTTTAAGGAATTTGGTCCTCATTTTCCGTAGTTATCGAGTTTCAGATTTTGAAAAGTCACAAAAGTTGGGTGTTCGAGTACACAAAGTACTATTTTTCTAGGAAATTTAACAAGATGCAAAGATGATGTGTTGTGAATCTTAAAGGCCTCGTAGAGCTGATTAATTTGACACTTTGTTTAAGGAATTTGGTCCTCATTTTCCGTAGTTATCGAGTCTCAGAGTTTGAAAAGTCACAAAAGTTGGGTGTTCGAGTACACAAAGTACTATTTTTCTAGTAAATTCAACAAGATGCAGTTATGATCTGTTGGGACATCTTAAAGGCCTCGTAGAGCTGATTAATTTGACACTTTGTTTAAGGAACTTGGTCCTCATTTTCCGTAGTTATCGAGTTTCAGATTTTGAAAAGTCACAAAAGTTGGGTGTTCGAGTACACAAAGTACTATTTTTCTAGGAAATTTAACAAGATGCAAAGATGATGTGTTGGGACATCTTAAAGGCCTCGTAGAGCTGATTAATTTGACACTTTGTTTAAGGAATTTGGTCCTCATTTTCCGTAGTTATCGAGTCTCAGAGTTTGAAAAGTCACAAAAGTTGGGTGTTCGAGTACACAAAGTACTATTTTTCTAGGAAATTTAACAAGATGCAAAGATGATGTGTTGTGAATCTTAAAGGCCTCGTAGAGCTGATTAATTTGACACTTTGTTTAAGGAATTTGGTCCTCATTTTCCGTAGTTATCGAGTCTCAGAGTTTGAAAAGTCACAAAAGTTGGGTGTTCGAGTACACAAAGTACTATTTTTCTAGGAAATTTAACAAGATGCAAAGATGATGTGTTGTGACATCTTAAAGGCCTCGTAGGGCTGATTAATTTGACACTTTGTTTAAGGAATTTGGTCCTCATTTTCCGTAGTTATCGAGTCTCAGAGTTTGAAAAGTCACAAAAGTTGGGTGTTCGAGTACACAAAGTACTATTTTTCTAGGAAATTTAACAAGATGCAAAGATGATGTGTTGTGACATCTTAAAGGCCTCGTAGGGCTGATTAATTTGACACTTTGTTTAAGGATTTGGTCCTCATTTTCCGTAGTTATCGAGTTTCAGATTTTGAAAAGTCACAAAAGTTGGGTGTTCGAGTACACAAAGTACTATTTTTCTAGGAAATTTAACAAGATGCAAAGATGATGTGTTGTGACATCTTAAAGGCCTCGTAGAGCTGATTAATTTGACACTTTGTTTAAGGAATTTGGTCCTCATTTTCCGTAGTTATCGAGTTTCAGATTTTGAAAAGTCACAAAAGTTGGGTGTTCGAGTACACAAAGTACTATTTTTCTAGGAAATTTAACAAGATGCAAAGATGATGTGTTGTGACATCTTAAAGGCCTCGTAGAGCTGATTAATTTGACACTTTGTTTAAGGAATTTGGTCCTCATTTTCCGTAGTTATCGAGTTTCAGATTTTGAAAAGTCACAAAAGTTGGGTGTTCGAGTACACAAAGTACTATTTTTCTAGGAAATTTAACAAGATGCAAAGATGATGTGTTGTGAATCTTAAAGGCCTCGTAGAGCTTATTAATTTGACAATTTGTTTAAGGAATTTGGTCCTCATTTTCCGTAGTTATCGAGTCTCAGAGTTTGAAAAGTCACAAAAGTTGGGTGTTCGAGTACACAAAGTACTATTTTTCTAGGAAATTTAACAAGATGCAAAGATGATGTGTTGTGACATCTTAAAGGCCTCGTAGAGCTGATTAATTTGACACTTTGTTTAAGGAATTTGGTCCTCATTTTCCGTAGTTATCGAGTCTCAGAGTTTGAAAAGTCACAAAAGTTGGGTGTTCGAGTACACAAAGTACTATTTTTCTAGGAAATTTAACAAGATGCAAAGATGATGTGTTGTGACATCTTAAAGGCCTCGTAGGGCTGATTAATTTGACACTTTGTTTAAGGAATTTGGTCCTCATTTTCCGTAGTTATCGAGTTTCAGATTTTGAAAAGTCACAAAAGTTGGGTGTTCGAGTACACAAAGTACTATTTTTCTAGGAAATTTAACAAGATGCAAAGATGATGTGTTGTGAATCTTAAAGGCCTCGTAGAGCTGATTAATTTGACACTTTGTTTAAGGAATTTGGTCCTCATTTTCCGTAGTTATCGAGTCTCAGAGTTTGAAAAGTCACAAAAGTTGGGTGTTCGAGTACACAAAGTACTATTTTTCTAGTAAATTCAACAAGATGCAGTTATGATCTGTTGGGACATCTTAAAGGCCTCGTAGAGCTGATTAATTTGACACTTTGTTTAAGGAACTTGGTCCTCATTTTCCGTAGTTATCGAGTTTCAGATTTTGAAAAGTCACAAAAGTTGGGTGTTCGAGTACACAAAGTACTATTTTTCTAGGAAATTTAACAAGATGCAAAGATGATGTGTTGGGACATCTTAAAGGCCTCGTAGAGCTGATTAATTTGACACTTTGTTTAAGGAATTTGGTCCTCATTTTCCGTAGTTATCGAGTCTCAGAGTTTGAAAAGTCACAAAAGTTGGGTGTTCGAGTACACAAAGTACTATTTTTCTAGTAAATTCAACAAGATGCAGTTATGATCTGTTGGGACATCTTAAAGGCCTCGTAGAGCTGATTAATTTGACACTTTGTTTAAGGAACTTGGTCCTCATTTTCCGTAGTTATCGAGTTTCAGATTTTGAAAAGTCACAAAAGTTGGGTGTTCGAGTACACAAAGTACTATTTTTCTAGGAAATTTAACAAGATGCAAAGATGATGTGTTGTGACATCTTAAAGGCCTCGTAGGGCTGATTAATTTGACACTTTGTTTAAGGAATTTGGTCCTCATTTTCCGTAGTTATCGAGTCTCAGAGTTTGAAAAGTCACAAAAGTTGGGTGTTCGAGTACACAAAGTACTATTTTTCTAGGAAATTTAACAAGATGCAAAGATGATGTGTTGTGACATCTTAAAGGCCTCGTAGGGCTGATTAATTTGACACTTTGTTTAAGGATTTGGTCCTCATTTTCCGTAGTTATCGAGTTTCAGATTTTGAAAAGTCACAAAAGTTGGGTGTTCGAGTACACAAAGTACTATTTTTCTAGGAAATTTAACAAGATGCAAAGATGATGTGTTGTGACATCTTAAAGGCCTCGTAGAGCTGATTAATTTGACACTTTGTTTAAGGAATTTGGTCCTCATTTTCCGTAGTTATCGAGTTTCAGATTTTGAAAAGTCACAAAAGTTGGGTGTTCGAGTACACAAAGTACTATTTTTCTAGGAAATTTAACAAGATGCAAAGATGATGTGTTGTGACATCTTAAAGGCCTCGTAGAGCTGATTAATTTGACACTTTGTTTAAGGAATTTGGTCCTCATTTTCCGTAGTTATCGAGTTTCAGATTTTGAAAAGTCACAAAAGTTGGGTGTTCGAGTACACAAAGTACTATTTTTCTAGGAAATTTAACAAGATGCAAAGATGATGTGTTGTGAATCTTAAAGGCCTCGTAGAGCTTATTAATTTGACAATTTGTTTAAGGAATTTGGTCCTCATTTTCCGTAGTTATCGAGTCTCAGAGTTTGAAAAGTCACAAAAGTTGGGTGTTCGAGTACACAAAGTACTATTTTTCTAGGAAATTTAACAAGATGCAAAGATGATGTGTTGTGACATCTTAAAGGCCTCGTAGAGCTGATTAATTTGACACTTTGTTTAAGGAATTTGGTCCTCATTTTCCGTAGTTATCGAGTCTCAGAGTTTGAAAAGTCACAAAAGTTGGGTGTTCGAGTACACAAAGTACTATTTTTCTAGGAAATTTAACAAGATGCAAAGATGATGTGTTGTGACATCTTAAAGGCCTCGTAGAGCTGATTAATTTGACACATCCTTTAAGGAATTTGGTCCTCATTTTCCGTAGTTATCGAGTCTCAGAGTTTGAAAAGTCACAAAAGTTGGGTGTTCGAGTACACAAAGTACTATTTTTCTAGGAAATTTAACAAGATGCAAAGATGATGTGTTGTGACATCTTAAAGGCCTCGTAGAGCTGATTAATTTGACACTTTGTTTAAGGAATTTGGTCCTCATTTTCCGTAGTTATCGAGTTTCAGATTTTGAAAAGTCACAAAAGTTGGGTGTTCGAGTACACAAAGTACTATTTTTCTAGGAAATTTAACAAGATGCAAAGATGATGTGTTGTGAATCTTAAAGGCCTCGTAGAGCTGATTAATTTGACACATCCTTTAAGGAATTTGGTCCTCATTTTCCGTAGTTATCGAGTCTCAGAGTTTGAAAAGTCACAAAAGTTGGGTGTTCGAGTACACAAAGTACTATTTTTCTAGTAAATTCAACTAGATGCAGTGATGATGTGTTGTGAATCTTAAAGGCCTCGTAGAGCTGATTAATTTGACACATCGTTTAAGGAATTTGGTCCTCATTTTCCGTAGTTATCGAGTTTCAGAGTTTGAAAAGTAACAAAATTTGTGTGTTCGAGTACACAAAGTACTATTTTTCTAGTAAATTCAACAAGATGCAGTTATGATCTGTTGGGACATCTTAAAGGCCTCGTAGAGCTGATTAATTTGACACATCGTTTAAGGAATTTGGTCCTCATTTTCCGTAGTTATCGAGTTTCAGAATTTGAAAAGTCACGAAAGTTGTGTGTTCGAGTACACAAAGTACTATTTTTCTAGGAAATTTAACAAGATGCAAAGATGATGTGTTGTGACATCTTAAAGGCCTCGTAGGGCTGATTAATTTGACACTTTGTTTAAGGAACTTGGTCCTCATTTTCCGTAGTTATCGAGTCTCAGAGTTTGAAAAGTCACAAAAGTTGGGTGTTCGAGTACACAAAGTACTATTTTTCTAGGAAATTTAACAAGATGCAAAGATGATGTGTTGTGACATCTTAAAGGCCTCGTAGAGCTGATTAATTTGACACATCGTTTAAGGAATTTGGTCCTCATTTTCCGTAGTTATCGAGTTTCAGAATTTGAAAAGTCACGAAAGTTGTATGTTCGAGTACACAAAGTACTATTTTTCTAGGAAATTTAACAAGATGCAAAGATGATGTGTTGTGACATCTTAAAGGCCTCGTAGAGCTGATTAATTTGACACTTTGTTTAAGGAATTTAGTCCTCATTTTCCGTAGTTATCGAGTCTCAGAGTTTGAAAAGTCACAAAAGTTGGGTGTTCGAGTACACAAAGTACTATTTTTCTAGGAAATTTAACAAGATGCAAAGATGATGTGTTGTGACATCTTAAAGGCCTCGTAGGGCTGATTAATTTGACACTTTGTTTAAGGAACTTGGTCCTCATTTTCCGTAGTTATCGAGTTTCAGATTTTGAAAAGTCACAAAAGTTGGGTGTTCGAGTACACAAAGTACTATTTTTCTAGGAAATTTAACAAGATGCAAAGATGATGTGTTGTGAATCTTAAAGGCCTCGTAGAGCTGATTAATTTGACACTTTGTTTAAGGAATTTGGTCCTCATTTTCCGTAGTTATCGAGTCTCAGAGTTTGAAAAGTCACAAAAGTTGGGTTTTCGACTACACAAAGTACTATTTTTCTAGGAAATTTAACAAGATGCAAAGATGATGTGTTGTGAATCTTAAAGGCCTCGTAGAGCTGATTAATTTGACACTTTGTTTAAGGAATTTGGTCCTCATTTTCCGTAGTTATCGAGTCTCAGAGTTTGAAAAGTCACAAAAGTTGGGTGTTCGAGTACACAAAGTACTATTTTTCTAGGAAATTTAACAAGATGCAAAGATGATGTGTTGTGAATCTTAAAGGCCTCGTAGAGCTGATTAATTTGACACTTTGTTTAAGGAATTTGGTCCTCATTTTCCGTAGTTATCGAGTCTCAGAGTTTGAAAAGTCACAAAAGTTGGGTTTTCGAGTACACAAAGTACTATTTTTCTAGGAAATTTAACAAGATGCAAAGATGATGTGTTGTGAATCTTAAAGGCCTCGTAGAGCTGATTAATTTGACACTTTGTTTAAGGAATTTGGTCCTCATTTTCCGTAGTTATCGAGTCTCAGAGTTTGAAAAGTCACAAAAGTTGGGTGTTCGAGTACACAAAGTACTATTTTTCTAGGAAATTTAACAAGATGCAAAGATGATGTGTTGTGAATCTTAAAGGCCTCGTAGAGCTGATTAATTTGACACATCCTTTAAGGAATTTGGTCCTCATTTTCCGTAGTTATCGAGTCTCAGAGTTTGAAAAGTCACAAAAGTTGGGTGTTCGAGTACACAAAGTACTATTTTTCTAGGAAATTTAACAAGATGCAAAGATGATGTGTTGTGAATCTTAAAGGCCTCGTAGGGCTGATTAATTTGACACTTTGTTTAAGGAATTTGGTCCTCATTTTCCGTAGTTATCGAGTCTCAGAGTTTGAAAAGTCACAAAAGTTGGGTGTTCGAGTACACAAAGTACTATTTTTCTAGGAAATTTAACAAGATGCAAAGATGATGTGTTGTGACATCTTAAAGGCCTCGTAGGGCTGATTAATTTGACACTTTGTTTAAGGAATTTGGTCCTCATTTTCCGTAGTTATCGAGTCTCAGAGTTTGAAAAGTCACAAAAGTTGGGTGTTCGAGTACACAAAGTACTATTTTTCTAGGAAATTTAACAAGATGCAAAGATGATGTGTTGTGACATCTTAAAGGCCTCGTAGAGCTGATTAATTTGACACTTTGTTTAAGGAATTTGGTCCTCATTTTCCGTAGTTATCGAGTCTCAGAGTTTGAAAAGTCACAAAAGTTGGGTGTTCGAGTACACAAAGTACTCTTTTTCTAGGAAATTTAACAAGATGCAAAGATGATGTGTTGTGACATCTTAAAGGCCTCGTAGGGCTGATTAATTTGACACTTTGTTTAAGGAATTTGGTCCTCATTTTCCGTAGTTATCGAGTCTCAGAGTTTGAAAAGTCACAAAAGTTGGGTGTTCGAGTACACAAAGTACTATTTTTCTAGGAAATTTAACAAGATGCAAAGATGATGTGTTGTGACATCTTAAAGGCCTCGTAGAGCTGATTAATTTGACACATCCTTTAAGGAATTTGGTCCTCATTTTCCGTAGTTATCGAGTCTCAGAGTTTGAAAAGTCACAAAAGTTGGGTGTTCGAGTACACAAAGTACTATTTTTCTAGGAAATTTAACAAGATGCAAAGATGATGTGTTGTGAATCTTAAAGGCCTCGTAGAGCTGATTAATTTGACACATCCTTTAAGGAATTTGGTCCTCATTTTCCGTAGTTATCGAGTCTCAGAGTTTGAAAAGTCACAAAAGTTGGGTATTCGAGTACACAAAGTACTATTTTTCTAGGAAATTTAACAAGATGCAAAGATGATGTGTTGTGACATCTTAAAGGCCTCGTAGAGCTGATTAATTTGACACTTTGTTTAAGGAATTTGGTCCTCATTTTCCGTAGTTATCGAGTTTCAGATTTTGAAAAGTCACAAAAGTTGGGTGTTCGAGTACACAAAGTACTATTTTTCTAGGAAATTTAACAAGATGCAAAGATGATGTGTTGTGACATCTTAAAGGCCTCGTAGGGCTGATTAATTTGACACTTTGTTTAAGGAATTTGGTCCTCATTTTCCGTAGTTATCGAGTCTCAGAGTTTGAAAAGTCACAAAAGTTGGGTGTTCGAGTACACAAAGTACTATTTTTCTAGGAAATTTAACAAGATGCAAAGATGATGTGTTGTGACATCTTAAAGGCCTCGTAGAGCTGATTAATTTGACACTTTGTTTAAGGAATTTGGTCCTCATTTTCCGTAGTTATGGAGTTTCAGATTTTGAAAAGTCACAAAAGTTGGGTGTTCGAGTACACAAAGTACTATTTTTCTAGGAAATTTAACAAGATGCAAAGATGATGTGTTGTGACATCTTAAAGGCCTCGTAGGGCTGATTAATTTGACACTTTGTTTAAGGAATTTGGTCCTCATTTTCCGTAGTTATCGAGTCTCAGAGTTTGAAAAGTCACAAAAGTTGGGTGTTCGAGTACACAAAGTACTATTTTTCTAGGAAATTTAACAAGATGCAAAGATGATGTGTTGTGACATCTTAAAGGCCTCGTAGAGCTGATTAATTTGACACTTTGTTTAAGGAATTTGGTCCTCATTTTCCGTAGTTATCGAGTCTCAGAGTTTGAAAAGTCACAAAAGTTGGGTGTTCGAGTACACAAAGTACTATTTTTCTAGGAAATTTAACAAGATGCAAAGATGATGTGTTGTGACATCTTAAAGGCCTCGTAGAGCTGATTAATTTGACACATCGTTTAAGGAATTTGGTCCTCATTTTCCGTAGTTATCGAGTTTCAGAATTTGAAAAGTCACGAAAGTTGTATGTTCGAGTACACAAAGTACTATTTTTCTAGGAAATTTAACAAGATGCAAAGATGATGTGTTGTGACATGTTAAAGGCCTCGTAGGGCTGATTAATTTGACACTTTGTTTAAGGAAGTTGGTCCTCATTTTCCGTAGTTATCGAGTTTCAGAATTTGAAAAGTCACGAAAGTTGTATGTTCGAGTACACAAAGTACTATTTTTCTAGGAAATTTAACAAGATGCAAAGATGATGTGTTGTGACATCTTAAAGGCCTCGTAGAGCTGATTAATTTGACACATCGTTTAAGGAATTTGGTCCTCATTTTCCGTAGTTATCGAGTTTCAGAATTTGAAAAGTCACAAAAGTTGGGTGTTCGAGTACACAAAGTACTATTTTTCTAGGAAATTTAACAAGATGCAAAGATGATGTGTTGTGACATCTTAAAGGCCTCGTAGAGCTGATTAATTTGACACATCGTTTAAGGAATTTGGTCCTCATTTTCCGTAGTTATCGAGTTTCAGAATTTGAAAAGTCACGAAAGTTGTGTGTTCGAGTACACAAAGTACTATTTTTCTAGTAAATTCAACTAGATGCAGTGATGATGTGTTGTGAATCTTAAAGGCCTCGTAGAGCTCATTAATTTGACACATCGTTTAAGGAATTTGGTCCTCATTTTCCGTAGTTATCGAGTTTCAGAGTTTGAAAAGTAACAAAATTTGTGTGTTCGAGTACACAAAGTACTATTTTTCTAGTAAATTCAACAAGATGCAGTTATGATCTGTTGGGACATCTTAAAGGCCTCGTAGAGCTGATTAATTTGACACATCGTTTAAGGAATTTGGTCCTCATTTTCCGTAGTTATCGAGTTTCAGAATTTGAAAAGTCACGAAAGTTGTGTGTTCGAGTACACAAAGTACTATTTTTCTAGGAAATTCAACTAGATGCAGTGATGATGTGTTGTGACATCTTAAAGGCCTCGTAGAGCTGATTAATTTGACACTTTGTTTAAGGAATTTGGTCCTCATTTTCCGTAGTTATCGAGTTTCAGAATTTGAAAAGTCACAAAAGTTGTGTGTTCGCATACACAAAGTACTATTTTTCTAGGAAATTCAACAAGATGCAAAGATGATGTGTTGTGAATCTTACAGGCCTCGTAGAGCTGATTAATTTGACACTTTGTTTAAGGAACTTGGTCCTCATTTTCCGTAGTTATCGAGTTTCAGAGTTTGAAAAGTCACAAAAGTTGTGTGTTCGAGTACACAAAGTACTATTTTTCTAGGAAATTTAACAAGATGCTAAGATGATGTGTTGTGAATCTTAAAGGCCTCGTAGGGCTGATTAATTTGACACTTTGTTTAAGGAACTTGGTCCTCATTTTCCGTAGTTATCGAGTTTCAGAGTTTGAAAAGTAACAAAATTTGTGTGTTCGAGTACACAAAGTACTATTTTTCTAGTAAATTCAACAAGATGCAGTTATGATCTGTTGGGACATCTTAAAGGCCTCGTAGAGCTGATTAATTTGACACATCGTTTAAGGAATTTGGTCCTCATTTTCCGTAGTTATCGAGTTTCAGAATTTGAAAAGTCACGAAAGTTGTGTGTTCGAGTACACAAAGTACTATTTTTCTAGGAAATTTAACAAGATGCAAAGATGATGTGTTGTGACATCTTAAAGGCCTCGTAGAGCTGATTAATTTGACACATCGTTTAAGGAATTTGGTCCTCATTTTCCGTAGTTATCGAGTTTCAGAATTTGAAAAGTCGCGAAAGTTGTATGTTCGAGTACACAAAGTACTATTTTTCTAGGAAATTTAACAAGATGCAAAGATGATATGTTGTGACATCTTAAAGGCCTCGTAGAGCTGATTAATTTGACACTTTGTTTAAGGAATTTGGTCCTCATTTTCCGTAGTTATCGAGTTTCAGAATTTGAAAAGTCACAAAAGTTGTGTGTTCGCATACACAAAGTACTATTTTTCTAGGAAATTCAACAAGATGCAAAGATGATGTGTTGTGAATCTTACAGGCCTCGTAGAGCTGATTAATTTGACACTTTGTTTAAGGAATTTGGTCCTCATTTTCCGTAGTTATCGAGTTTCAGAGTTTGAAAAGTCACAAAAGTTCTGTGTTCGAGTACACAAAGTACGATTTTTCTAGGAAATTCAACTAGATGCAGTTAT